>NC_091550.1:53305231-53320231 GCF_042767895.1 Penaeus vannamei
ATATTATAGTAGAGGCGAGAGGAAGGATAATGTTGATAGTGAGTATGAGGATGATATTGATGGCAAGGATGATGATAATATAGTAGTGGCAATGATGATCAGAATAAAAGTAGTAACAATAGTAATTAAGACTATAATGACAATAGTAATAATGGCTATAATGACAATAACACAATTGCTGATAAGATTGATAATGATGATTATGGTGATGTTAGTAATATCAATCATCTCCCGTTAACCTTTTTCCTTACTTATTAAATTCGGTATTACTTAAACACGTTATATTTCTTCATGTTATGTTGCTGTATTGTCTTTCCCTATTTTCTCTTATAGTTACCCAGTCATGTCCTAGTTCTTTGTTTAGTCATGTATTCAATTAAGGAGATTGTGCATTTATTAATGTGGTTTCATTTAGGAATCATTCCTTTGTACGTCGAAGGTAATTTTTTCTAAAGTTATGATTAGGTATTTAGACGTATCTATATTTGGTAAAGCTATTTACTCTAACATTACTTTTTTAATAGACGAATTTATTTCATCTTATTTAATATTCCACCCTAAAAGACTTTTTTTTTTATAGCATTGCAACTTTTTCATTTGCAAAAAAATATAATCAACATCTTTATATATTATTGCATTTTCTTTAATATTTTCCCTAAATATCATTAAGTTTTTATATATCTTTATCTTCTTTAATAACACTGAGCGAATATCAATAGCATATCTATTTATTTATATTACTATTCATTAACCTTTCCAATAAATATCGCAAATATCTTTACATATCAGTATTAAAATTATCTTTGATAAAATTACCCGGGAATATCATTCGCTTTTGATAAACCATGATTTTTTCCTAAAGACATTCCCTAAATATGATTAAGGTCTTTACACACCTTCATATTTTCTTTAGTAACATTTGCTGCTAATTTCGTATTTTCTACCTTTACATATTTATTTATCAATATCCTCACATATCACTCTCATTTTCTTTAACATTTCCCCAAACTTTAGATTAACTTTCAAATCTTTCTTCCAGACACCTTACGAAAACGACTAATATGGTCTGTCATTATTTTCTACTTTATTTATTTATTCTTATATATATCTTTATTCATCAACCTCCTTTTATTTATTATCCCAAGATGAACAATTAACTTCTTTCAAAACGACGAATATGGTTTGTCATCTTCATATTGTTTTCTACTTATTTGTCTTATCTATCTATTTTTATATATATTTATATTCATATACATTTTATATATATATTGTATATATTTATATATATATATATATATATATATATATATAAATATATATATATTATATTATTATATTATATTATTATTCTTTGTTCATCTGGGAAAATGTGGAATAAAATGAGGTTGATGAATATATATATATATATATATATATATATATATATATATATATATATATATATATATATATATATATATATACATATATATATATATATATATATATGTATATATATATATATATATATATATATATATATATATATATATATATATATATATATATTTATATGTATTTGTATATATATTAATATATATATATATATATATTTATATTTATATATATATATATATATATATATATATATATATATATATATATATATATATATATATATATATATATATATATATATCTTTATGCATCAACCTCACTTTATTCCACATTTTCCCAGCTGAACAATGAACTTTCCCCCAAACCTTCCTTCCAGACATCTTACCAAAGCGACTGATCTTGTCCGTCATCGTCTCCTGCTGCTCCTGCGCCGCCTTCAGCGCCTCCTCGTCCAGGAGCCCGTCCTTCATGAGCAGCTGGCGCCCTCGCTCCATCAGGGACTTCTTGGCGTCAGGATACTGCGGGAGGAAAGGATCTCGTCATGCAGATCGGGAATGTGGGTGAGGGTTTATATGCGTATGTGTTTGTCTGTATATTATGTGTGTTTATATATATATATATATATATATATATATATATATATATATATATATATATATATATATATATATATATATATATATATATATAGAGAGAGAGAGAGAGAGAGAGAGAGAGAGAGAGAGAGAGAGAGAGAGAGAGAGTTACACAAAAATCATAAGCAAGCAATGTCCTCCCAAAAAAAGAAAAAAAAAAACATATATATATAAATATATATATATATATATATATATATATATATATATATATATATATATATATATATATATATATATATATATATATAGTCTACAATATTCTTATCTATATTTTTTCTGCCACATTCCTATCAATTAAATAACAATCTTCGCTTCTCTTCTTTGCAACATTTTACCAATAACACAGATAAAAGTCTCACACCAAAGTTTTAAACATAAAAAAACGCTAATTCTATAAAGTGTTTTTCTTATAGACTATCATTGAATCCTTTGATTGATGATAAAAACAAAAATATTCACATAATAAAACCAAATCCGAAGTTCATAAACCTACCTCCGTGAGAGCGTCCCAGAGGTCATCTTTGGAGAGGCAGAACAGGTCAGAATAACCAACACTTCTCACATTGGCTGTTCTTCTGTTCCCCGTCTTGTTCCCGACGATGTTCAGAATCGAGACCTGACGAGAGTTTGAGCGTTAGTCCTTGTTCTATTAACTATGGATAAAGATCTTCTGTGCGGTCTTATGGTCGGTGTTGGAGTGGAGTTTTGGGGGCAAGTTGGTGGAGGTAATTCCGATTTTTCTTTATGCATTATTATTTTTTTAATTCACTTTTTGTTTATGTTCTATGCATTATGAATGTATACTTTGTTTATTTATTATCTTTTACCGATTATAATTATTTACTGTTATCATGCATTTATCATCATTTTATGAATTATGAGTTTAGTTCATCGATCCCAAGTTGGCCAATTTTATTTATTTTTTTGCTTTGTTTTTGTTCGGAGGGATAGTGAAAATAGCCGAGCATAATATTCTAACGTGGATTATATATCACTTTTGGTGCAGTCACAAGCAAGCGTTCAAGCACACAGCACAAATACACGAAAAAATTCTCTTGTCATCTTAACCATGGTGTAAACTCATTTTCTTTTTCTGTATTATGCATTTGCTGTGTAAGTTCATGGAGAAAGGAAGAAAAAATAATGATTATTTTATTTTACATATGTGTTAGTTCATGGCAAATGCACACACACACACACACACACGTAACACAATCCCTCCTCTTCAAACACATACAACCCCTCTCCCTCTCCCCCCCCCCAAAAAAAAAAAAAAAAAAAACAATCCCCACCAACTCCTACGACCTACCTCTCCGAAGACGCTGCCAGCACCCAGAGTGGCGTACACGGTCTTCCCGTCGTCGGCCACCACGGACAGCTTTCCTCTCTTCACGATGTACATCTCCTTCCCGACGTCCCCTTTGCGGCAGACAAAATCTCCGGGACTGAAGACCTGCCGGCGGTGATGTTGGCGATGTACGAAGGGTTGGTTTTGGGCACGGTGGGGGTATGGCGGTGATGGGGTTGGTTTGGGTGTGGTGAGGGCATGGATATTGTGGTGATGCGATGTGGGAATGTGGTTGATTTGGTTATGATGAAGGGAGGGCTATAGTGTTGTGTATTTGTATGATATTTTATAGTTGAACTGGCAAGTATCGTATTCTGCTGGAAGGAAGCCGTCCTTATACAAAAAACTTCTTTGCATGAATATATATATATATATATATATATATATATATATATATATATATATATATATATATATATATATATATATATATATATATATATCTATATATATATATATATATATATATATATATATATATATATATATATATATATATATATATTTATCTTATTTCATTCTTCATAAAGGCTCAATGATTAATTCCGTCGTTTCTGTTCTTTTTAATTCTAAGAATCATTTCATTTTAGGGAGATCAGTTTTATTCTTGTTCTTTAGTTGTCTTTTCATAAGCGTAATCTCAAAATTCAAATGAAATGAAAATATATAACATTAACTTCCTTGTATTTGACATTCATTATATATATTTTTTTATTCAGAAATCGAAAAACTAACAAGGAATCAAACAAGTGAGAGACGTATTTGAGAATTTTTCAACCGGTCTTACTATTCGCTTTGGATATATATATATACACATATACATATATGTATGTATGTATGTATGTATATGTAATGTATATATATACAAATATATACATATATATATGTATGTATGTATATATGTATATATATGTACAAATATATATATATATATATATATATATATATATATATATATATATATATATATATATATATAAATATATATATATATATATATATATATATATATATATATATATATATATATATATATATATATATATATATATATATATATATATATATGTATATGTATATACATATATATATGTATATATATATATATATATATATATATATATATATATATATATATATATATATATATATATATATATATATATGTATATATATATATATATATTTATAAATATGTATATATATATATACATATATATATATATATATATATATATATATATATATATATATATATATATATATATATATATATATATATACAAATGTACATGCATGCATGTTTATATATATGTATGCAGGTAGGTATGAATGTATGTGTATGTCTATCTACTTATCTAGATATCCATTTACATGTCTACTAATCTATCCATCTTTCTATCTATCTGTCTGTTTGTGTAACGTACGCATTACACCGTAAAGTTACCATTAACTCAATAACAGTTATAAGACCATCACGCACCGCCATTCTCAACAAAATCCAAAACGAAAAACAAAAAAAGAAAAAAAAACACAACCACCATTCTCAACAAAATCCAAAACGAAAAAAAGACGAAAGGGAAGAGGAAGAAGAAGAAGAAAATCGACATAAAAAGGAAGTTAATCCCTCATTTGTCTCACCTGCAGTTTCAGCTTGAGAACGAGCTCCACCAGCAAGCCAGGCTCACAGTCTTGGAAGATCCTGACTTGCTTTAGCGTGTCGAGATGCACGTGAATCGCGATCTCTGCTTTAAGCTTATCTGGCAGAGATTTCAGCACCTGTGGATTCGAGGCAGATTTATGACTAGTAACTAGCATTTTTTTTTCGAATACTGATAACGTATATAAGATTCATAATATTTTGGAAACGATATGGAGTGATATATTTTCGTAAATTTGGTTTTGCAAATTTAAAAGTACAGAAATGTCTATTTGTATTTGGTCTTGCAACAAGAAAACAATAGAGCTGATTAGCCTTGCAGCAGAAAACAACAAAATTCATTGGCCTTCCAACAACAGCAAAACAGAAATGATTGGCCTTGAAACAGAAAATAACAGAAATAATTGGTCTTCCAACAGTAAATGACAGAAATGATTGGCCTTGCAACAGAAGAAATAGCCTTGCAGTAGAAAACAACGGAATGAGAGCAGCTGCCTACCCCTTCCTCGTCTAAACTCTGCTTGTTGCTCCAAAGGTAATCGAACCACTTTATGACTCGATTCTCCAGGTCCTTTGACACTTTGCGGAATTCCATGTATTGTTTGACGCCGTCCATTCGGTTCTGGAGGGAGAGCCAAGGGTGTTTGTTAATACGTTGTTGAATAAGTATAAACGTTGATGTTTACGTATAGAGGCATACGCTAGCAAACGCTTATATACACCTATTCATAACATACGTATAAATTAACATATGCGCATACTCATGCAATCGCAAAACACACATTCAAGGATACAAACGTACAAACACACAACCATCTTGGATACACCTACACCCAAACACTCTCCTTTAGCCCCCACCCTCCCAGATTTCCACATTACCGCCAGCTCTTCCCCACCCTACCTGTATCACCTC
This sequence comes from Penaeus vannamei, assembly GCF_042767895.1. Taxonomy (NCBI): domain Eukaryota; kingdom Metazoa; phylum Arthropoda; class Malacostraca; order Decapoda; family Penaeidae; genus Penaeus; species Penaeus vannamei. Next base: position 53,311,168 of record NC_091550.1, read on the forward strand.
CCCTTCCCCCCACCTCTTCACTCCCCCCTCGCATTCGCTCTTCCCTCTTTCACTTATCTCGCCCCTTCGTTCCTCCCAGATCCTCCCCCTGTCCCACTTATTACATCTCTTCTTTCCCCCATTTTCCCTTGAAGACCAACCTTCCTGTACCCTATCCCCATACCCCCACGTCCCCTCATCTCCCCTAAACATACCCCCTCCCGCTCTTCCCCCTTCAACCCACCACAACCACCCTCCAAAACCCACAATCCCCATACCTCCACATCCCCCTTCCACCCCCACCCATACTCCCTTCCCCTTCCACCCCCACCCCTCCCTTCCCCCTCCACCCCTCCCTTCCCCCTCCACCCCTCCCTTCCCCTTCCACCCCCACCCCTCCCTTCCCCCTCCACCCCTCCCTTCCGCCCCCACCCCTCCCTTCCACCCCCACCCCTCCCTTCCCCTTCCACGCCTCCCTTCCACCCCCACCCATACTCCCTTCCCCCTCCAGCCCTCCCTTCCACCCCACCCATACTCCCTTCCCCCTCCACCCCTCCCTTCCCACTCCACCCCTCCCTTCCCCCTCCACCCATACTCCCTTCCCCCTCCACCCATACTCCCTTCCACCCCTACCCATACTCCGTTCCACCCCCACCCATACTCCCTTCCCCCCCCACCCCACCCATACTCCCTTCCCCCTCCAGCCCTCCCTTCCACCCCACCCATACTCCCTTCCCCCCCCACCCATACTCCCTTCCACCCCCACCCCTCCCTTCCCCTCCCACCCCTCCCTTCCACCCCCACCCATACTCCCTTCCCACCCACCCATACTCCCTTCCCCCTCCACCCATACTCCCTTCCCCCTCCACCCCCACCCCTCCCTTCCACCCCCACCCCCGCCCTCAACCCACCTGGAAATCCGCTCTGGCCGCGTTCATGTTGGTGATCATGGAGCCCACGTTCCCGACGATGGTGGCGAAGATGAGGACGCCCACGAGGAAGTCGACGACCACGAACAGGTACTCGATGTCCTTCTCCGGCTGCGGGGTCTCGCCGATGGTCGTCAGCGTCAGCGTCGACCAGTAGAAGCTGGAGGAGGAGGAGAGGAGGCGCTGGGTGGTGTGTGTTGCATTCTTGGGGGAAAGTGGGCGGGATGAAAGGGTGAGAGAGGGAGGATGGATAGATATAGTGCAGTGTGGGAGGTGAATATATACATACCAACACACACACACACATACACGCACACACACATATACACACACACACATACACACACACACACACACACACACACACACACACACACACACACACACACACACACACACACACACACACACACACACACACACATATATATATATATATATACATACATACATACATACATACATATATATCTATCTATCTATCTATCTATCTATCTATCTATCTATCTATCTATCTATCTATCTATCTATCTATCTATCTATCTATCTATATATATATATCTATATCTATATCTATCTATCTATCTATCTATCTATCTATCTATCTATCTATCTATATATATATATATATATATATATTTATATATATATATTTATATATGTATATATATATGTAAATATATATATATATATATATATATATATATATATATATATATATATATATATATATATATTCATATATATATATATTTATATATGTATATATATATATATATATATATATATATATATATATATATATATATATATATATATATATATATATATATATATATATATATGTATACACATATATAAATCCATCTATATATTTGTCTATCTATCTATCTATCCATCTATATTATCTATCTATCTATCCCTAGTTAGACAGACAAACACGGGCGAGAACAGAGAGACAGAAAAAACAAAAAGCAAGACAAAAGCAGAATAAAAGAAAATCAAGAAAAAAAAATCAGCCAAGGAAACGCGAGGAGCAAAGAAAAGAAAAGAGAGAAAGAGGCGAGAAAAGACCGAGGACGCGAGACCGAAATACCCCGTTTCTTAACAGCATCAGTTGAGAGGAAACTTCAGTGATGCTCAAACATTTCGCTTCTTTTAACTCAGTGTCTCTCAAGGAGGAAGTTCCCTTTTAGGCTGTTGTGTCGGAGAGAAATCGGGTTTATAATGGAACGTATTAAGGAGATTTGATTACACTTTGACTTTGATTATAACGAATGAAGATACCGTTTTTTTTGTTTGTTCTGGTATATCAAGAGGATTTTTTTTACTCCGGTATAATGGGAGGAAATCCGTTTCTACAGTATATCGCAAATGAATCACATCTTTTCTCTAATTATACCTTTTTTTGAAATCTTGAAAACGTTATTTCAATGTCCTCTTATATCCATGAATCCCGTTATTAGGAAAGCAATTAAGGATAGGTAATTAAAGGAGAATGATTTGATTCAGTCGGCAAGAGATACAGGTCAAGGCTTCGTTACATAGTAAGATAAATAAATGAGATAAAATGAATAATAAAGGATAAATCAAATTAAGACGAAAATTAATAAAAAACAATCTAAAGGGACGAGTATATTTCTCTTACAACACACACGTTTTTATGTATATAATATTCGATGTAGGTTGGCGATTTTTATTTATTTTTATTTTTGTATCTCTAACATTTTAAATGAGCTTCAATCACCCCTCCCCCACCCCCCTCCCCCCGAAAAAAGACGAATTCCTTTGTTTGTTTTCACATCAAAGCAACTTTACACCGGCATGGAGAGGGATTCATACTCCAGGGAGAGAGTTTCGTAAAATCACATCAAAAATGATTCTGATATAGATATATACTCACAACTGCAAATAGATAGATATGTAAATAGATAGATAGTTAGACAAGACGGTTAAAATAGATAGATAAACCAGACAAATGTGCAAATAAATCGATAGAAAAAAATATAACATAAATAAGTATTTCAATAGATAAATAAATAAAAATTGATAGATAACTTATTATACACACAAACACGCACGCCCGCACACACACACACACACACACACACACACACACACACATATAATGAAAAAAATGACGATATATGTAGTGTAAATCAACAGAGGACGAAACCCAGAAGAAATCCAACTTGTAAGATACAAAAAAACTGAAATATCGACAAAACGTTAATGAGCTTCAAATTATGACTCTTCAGCGAAACATGAAGAGGCTTCAGAACTTACTTATTCATGAAAAATTGAAATCTCAACACGAAAAAAAGCAAGAAAAAATCTCATATAATCGATGAGGATTAATTACCCTAGTTTATCGTCTTTTTTTTTCTTTCATTTATCAGTTATTCTACGCATGAAATTATCAACGTTATTTAAAGACGAAAAAAGAAAAGAAAGATTGAGGCATTTACTTAACCTTACACACCAAAAGAAAATACAAAGAAAAGAGAAATAAAAATCATGATGGAGAAGCAAAAGAAGAAATGGGAGAAACAGTAAAAATACATACTCGAGAGAAAAACAATGGAAAGGAATTGCGTGAAAGAGGGGGGACTTCGCCATCGACACGACCAAGCCAGCTCACTATAAGGTAAGGAAGGGGGGCAGGGGCTAATGGGGGGGCAGGGAGGGGAGGGGGCAGGGGGTAATGGGGGTCAGGGAGGGGGGAGGGGGTAGGGGGTAATGAGGGGCAGGGAGGGGGCAGGGGGCAGGTTTAGGGGGGGAGGAAGAAGAGGTGGAGAAAGTGAATGGGGAAAGGAGATTGATGGAAGGATGAAAGGGGGGAGAAAAGTTGGGATACACATATATAAATATATGTGTATATGTATATGTGTAAATAGATAAATAGATCGATAGGTAGGTAGGTAGATAAATATAAGCATACATATAATTATACATACAAAGGTTATGTATTTATATGCATGTATACATATGAATATGTGTGTGTGTGTTTATATATGCATATATACATATGTATGTATGTATGTGTATATGTATATGTATCTCTCTCTCTCTCTCTCTCTCTCTCTCTCTCTCTCTCTCTCTCTCTCTCTCTGTATATATATATATATGTATATATATATATATATATATATATATATATATATATATATATATATATATGTATGTATGTATGTATGTATGTATGTATGTATGTATGTATGTATGTGTATATATCTGTATATAGATAGATAGATAGCTAGATATAGAGATACATACATACATACATACATATATATAGATACATATATAGACAGATAGATAGATAGAGAGAGATAGAGATTGGTAGAGAGAGAGAGAGATAGATAGATAGATAGATAGATAGATAGATAGATAGATAGATAGATAGATAGATAGATAGATAGATAGATAGAGAGAGAGAGAGAGAGAGAGAGAATGGTGTGAGTAAGAGAAAGAGAGAGAGAGAGAGAGAGAGAGAGAGAGAGAGAGAGAGAGAGAGAGAGAGAGAGAGAGAGAGAGAGAGAGAGAGAGAGAATGGTGTGAGTAAGAGAAAGGGAGAGAGAGAGAGAGAGAGAGAGAGAGAGAGAGAGAGAGAGAGAGAGAGAGAGAGAGAGAGAGAGAGAGAGAGAGAGAGAGAGAGAGAGAGAGAGAGAGAAGCGAGATAGGGGTGAAAATGAGGGAGACAAGTAGGAAGGGAGAGAGAGAGAGAGATAAAGGAGAGAGAGTGACATACATAAAAGAGAGTGTATACCCTAAAAGACACACCCACAGCGAAACAACCAACCAAAAAGATCAAAACAAGAAGAAGAAGAAGAAGAAAAAAAAAGACATCCTCCCCCCCCCAAAAAAAAAAAAACGAATCCCCCCCCCCTCCCACAGCCCCAACCCCCCACCCGACGACGACGTTCCACCTCACCTATATATATACTGATGCGAGAAGGTGCCGTTCCTGCCTATGGTGATGTTCTTGTAGACCCAGCCGTCCGTGCCGAAGCCGATGGCGTAGGAGATGGCGAAGTAGAAGCAGGCGTTCCAGTGGATGATGACGAGGATGTAGAGGACGACCTTGCAGATCCTGAAGGCGTTGGGGAAGTTCGTCCTCGTCTCCGTTTTGTCGAAGAACTCACCCATGCGCGATATCCTGTTTTTGGGGGGGTAGGGGGAGGGAGGGGGGAGGGTTAGGGGGAGGGAGGGGGTTGGGTGGGTAGCGGGTTGAGGGGTTAGTAGGGGAGGGTGGGTGGGATTTGGGGAGGGAGGGAGGGAGGAAGGGTGGAGGGGGAAAGTGGGAGTTGGGATGGTGGGGAAAAGTGGGGGTTGGGGTGGAGGGAAAAGTGGGGGTTGGGGTGGTGGGGAAAAGTGGGGTTTGGGGTGGAGGGGAAAAGTGGGGGTTAGGGTGGAAGGGAAAAGTGGGGGTTGGGGTGGTGGGGAAAAGTGGGGGTTGGGGTGGAGGGGAAAAGTGGGGGTTGGGGTGGAGGGGAAAAGTGGGGGTTGGGGTGGAGGGGAAAAGTGGGGGTTGGGGTGGAGGGGAAAAGTGGGGGTTGGGGTGGAGGGGAAAAGTGGGGGTTGGGGTGGAGGGGAAAAGTGGGGGTTGGGGTGGAGGGGAAAAGTGGGGGTTGGGGTGGAGGGAGGAAGGATGGGTGGGGTAATGGAGGGGAGAGGCAGGAAGAGGGGTTGATGGAGAGAGGGGAGTGGAGGTAGAGGGTGGAAGGAGGGGGATAGATTGAAAGATAGAGGATGGATTGATGGGGGAGGGTGGATGGATGGGGGTTAAAGGTGGAAGGAGAAGGGTGGGGTAGAAAGGTGGAAGGAGGAGGACAGATAGATGGATAGAGGGATTATTGGGGGAGGGATGGAGAGATGGAGGGAGGCATGTATGAATTTATAGGGGAGCGACGGAAGGTTTGGAGGAGGGGAGAGAAAGAGAGACGGAGAAAGAAAGAAAGAGGGAGATCAGAAAATAATATGAATTAGACAGCGTATGAATACGACAACAATAGCTATTGCATAATTGCCATGGGCTAGTCTTTTTTTTCTTTTCTTTTTACATTATGAATCATAACAACACAAAGGGGATATGCAGTAACGACAACCCTAAAACCATAAAGCTCATAAACTACTATAAATCTAAGCTGTTTTCTCCTCTAATAACACTTACCGTAGAAGCCTATTAACCCTCACAAGGACAGGCCCAGGGACGTAGTTATCACAGTTAGTGCCGGTGAGGAGATAGACGAGGTCAGTGGGCAAGATGGAGATCAGGTCAAGCTTGAATCCCCACGACTTGATGTAGTTTTTACGTAGCTTGCTCGGATCCTTGACCATCAAGCCTTGTTCGAGATATCCTGCGGGAGGCGAGGGGCGTAAGGGCTGGGGATACATGCTGTGATACGTGGGATTCCTAATATGGTAGCCGCTGTGATACGAACTGATATGTATCGTAATATGTACTGTGATATATGGTGTGATGCTAACTGTGATATGTACTGTGGTACGAAAGAGAACACGTGTGCACTAATATGGATACATACGCACATTTGGGCTCGCATATGAACGTGTTTGAAGATACGCTTTGAACAGAAACTCCTGATTTATATATAACTTTTACTTAGATATTAACGGGATTAATCTACACGAAAATACATTGTAAGTAAATAGATTACGGCTTTACACGTACCCACATATCCATGCATTAGTCTATACATTTACCTTCTACATTCATGGCCTCTCCCTCCTTTCTTCCCTCTCCTTATCTCCCCTTTCCCGATATTGCCTGTATTGTAATCTCTTCTCCCTTTGATCTTCCTTGATTTCATTTCCCTCCCTTTCTTTCCCCTTCCTCTCATCTCACTCCCTGTCCTTCCCATCTCACTTTCCCTCCCTTTGTTACCTTTCCCTTTTTTCCCTACGTTTTTTTTTTTATCTTTTTCATTTCTTCCTTTTTTAAACTTCCCTCCCTTCCCTCCACGCTGCCGTCCTCTTCCTCTAAACTTCCCTCCACTTCTTTTACACTCACTCCCTCTCCTTCAGAACTTACCTCCAGTTCTTCTCCTCCCTCTCCCTCTACCTCCCTTCCCCTCCTTCTCATCCCTCCATACTCTCTCCCTCTCCCTCTAAACTTCCCCTCCTCCTTCTCTTCCCTCTACACTCCTTCTCTCTCCTTCTAAACTTCCCACCTCTTCTTCCGTTCCCTCTACTCTGCCCTCCTTCCTCCTCTAAACTTCCCTTCTCTCTACACCCCCTCCCACTCCTTCTATATGTCCCTCCCCTTCTTCCCCTTCTCCTTATCTCATCTTACCTTCGTGGGCCCGAATAACCATATCTATAACATAGACTCCGTCACAGATATAGTCAAGGCTGAGCCAGAGAGCCGGGCTGAGGTTGTGTAACTCCCAGAAGACGGCGCGACCCACGATCATCACCCAGTTGTACAGAAGCGCCGCCGTCATGACGAAGAGCCACTGGAAAGGAAGGCGGTGTGAAGGCATCTTTAGTTTTGTTGTTATCACCGCGGATGTTGTTGTTGTTATGTTGATGGTAGAAATGGTGGTGGTTTTGAGGGTGGTGAAGGTGGTGGTGATGATGATGAGTATTGTTATTATTACTATAATCACTGTCATCATTGGTGTTCATCTTTTTGTTTATGATCATAATGTGTCAGAAATCCATTTTACTCGCACGTGGAAAATACCACGAAAATGAGAGAATTATTATTATTATTATCATTTTTAATTTCAAACCGAAAAGTTAACGTTAAACAAAGAAAAAGATGGAGGGTAGATAGAAAACGACCGAACTTTTGGTACTCTCGGGTATCTGGAACTCCCCTCGAGATAAGACTAATAATAAAAAAAAAAAGCAAGATGAGTGGGCGTGTGACAAAGAGGAAGTGGGCGGAGGGAAGCTCTCGGGCAGATCTAAAATGGAACCATAATTCCAATGGAAACACGTAAAAAGGATTAGGAGAGAGGATCTGACGATGCAAGCTTGTGGAGTGAGGGAAGTAGAGAGAGAAAGAGAGAGAGAGAAAGAGAGAGAGAGAGCGAGAGAGAGAGAGAGAAAGAGAGAGAGATAGAGATAGAGATAGATAGATAGATAGATAGATAGATAGATAGATAGATAGATAGAGAGAGAGAGAGAGAGAGAGAGAGAGAGAGAGAGAGAGAGAGAGAGAGAGAGTGAGTGAGTGAGTTAGAGAGAGGTAGAGAGAGGGGGGGGGGGATGAGAGAGGGAAAGAGAAGGAGAGCAGGAGGAGTACACACAAACACACACACACACACACACACACACACACACAGACACACACACACACACACAGACACACACACACACACACACACACACACACACACACACACACATATATATATATATATATATATATATATATATATATATATATACATATATATATTTGTATATTTATGCATATATACAAATATATAGACACATATATGTATACATTTATATACATATACATATGTATGTATATGTATACATAGACATATGTATATATATATATATATATATATATATATATATATATATATATATATATGTATGTATATATATATATATATATATATATATATATATATATATATATATATATATATATATATATATATATATATATATAAAGATAGGGAGATGAGTCTGATGCCCTCGTTAAAGACGAGGACCAGAAGGAGACCAAAGCTGTCAGAGGTGTTGGGGGGAGGGGGGGGAGGGGGGATAGAACTATAATCTGTTCAAGGGAGACGGATGAAGCGGAATCCCAAGTAAATGAAATAAATAGAATAATTAATGAATAAACGGATGAATAATAAAAAAAATTATAAGCTTAACGTCAAAGTAATGATTAAATAAGCCGACGAGGGAGGCAGGGGAGGGGGGTGGGGGTAGGGAGAGGGTGGGAGGAGAGCCAAAAAGGGGGAGAAAATGGCCAAGAGAAGAGATTAGAATGACAGGACAAGGCACACACGCGAGGATGGATAGAGTGAATGGATGAGGAGGGAGGAAGGGGAAGGGCAGGAATGGACACACAAAAGGGAAAGGCAAGAAAAGAAAAGAAAAGAAAAAAATCAAGCATATATCGATGTTTCTTCCTAAGGTAACATACCTTAAGACACCATATTCGT
>NC_091550.1:53330231-53337731 GCF_042767895.1 Penaeus vannamei
GAGGGCAGCGAGGTAGGCGATAACCCAGGCCCTCAGCCGGCCTCTAGAACGGGATTATTGAAAGCCGTTTCATTTTTTTTTCTTTTGCCAGAAAAGAAAACTGGCGTCTGGGTTTTCTTGGCACTTGCGCAGGTAACATAAAGTGTGTGTGTGTGTGTGTGTGTGTGTGTGTGTGTGTGTGTGTGTGTGTGTGTGTATGTGTGTGTGTGTGTGTGTGTGTGTGTGTGTGTGTGTGTGTGTGTGTGTGTGTGTGTGTGTGTGCGCGCGCGATGTGTACGTATCCCAGCGTACACTCAGCTCTGTGTGAGTTTCTTCGTGGTGCAATATTTCCCGTTCATGTTACTGATTTTCTAGCCAGCTGTTTCGTCCCGAGCCGGAGTGAGGGAGAGCTTAATCTTCGCCAGGGAAGATAAGGGGCAAGTTTCCGGTTATCTAAAAGGAGGGTGAGGAGCGAAACGACTTTCTGACACATGATATGAGTCAGTTGTCGAAACTGCTGCAGATGACTGAACAAGTAACGGTATGTGTGTGCATATATACATATGCGGACATGCGTACATGCGTGCATACATGCATACTGTATATACATACATAATACTGTACATACATAAATACTGTACATACATACACATATACAAACACAGATACATATGCATATATACATACATGCATACACATATGCTTGTTACATACATACATACATACATCCATACACACACACACACACACACATATATATACACACATGTATACATACACACATACGAGTATATGCATATAGACAGATACATACATCGATAGATACATACATAGATAGATATCTTATTAGATAGATATAGATATACAAACATTCATACGACCCACAAACAAATGTAAACAACTAAAGACATTCTCAAACACACAGACACATCACTCCCACATCCGCCCTGACAGCGGGCTATTATAACATCAAATTGCCAATTAAAGTCACGTTGTTGTTGCATGAAACGCCCATTCGAGTCACGTGACGACGGCCATCGCGTGCCTGCAGACGGGCGTCCTTTACCTCTCTGGCCTCAATGATGAAATTAGCCTCTTTCACAACCTTCAGGAGCATTATGGTAATTAAGAGTTGGGTGTCCTTCGTGGCTATTGCTGTTGGTTGCCTTTTTTTGTCTTCGGTGGGGTGGGGTTTTGGGGAAGGCAGTGCTGCGTCTTTTTTTTTTTTTTTTTTTTGCTTTTAATGAGTTGGTGGGGTTGTAGAGTCGGGTTATTGGCAAATGGGGAACAATGGATTGATTTGGAATTTTTTACTTGAATGGAGAATGTCATTGAAATATGTAGCTTATATATCCATGGGATGCTTCGTAATCCATTGTTATCGTATTCATCCAAACACCCAGCCACCAATCTATCAACACACAGACAAACACACACAGACACACAAACACACATACACACGTAAAACACACACACACGCACAGAGACAAACACACACACACGCACAGAGACAAACACACACACACACACACGACAAACACACACACACATATGCACGCACGCATACGCCCAAACATGCCGAATCTCATAGCATCGGAGGGTAATGTAATATGGGTAATTGTCCCGTAGAGTTATGTGCGACGTGGCCCCAACGTCAGCCCAGTTCTCTCTCCTCTTGGGCAATTCCCCTCTTTATCATCATAGCCATAGACCCTTCCTATCTCCAGTGAAGATGACAGCGGCTCCATGATCTTCATACCAGAAGCAGAAACACAATTCATACCCAATTTACACAAAGCGAGATATAAAAAGACGAGACGCTGCTTTACACATCCCTCTCCGACGTATCGACACCAGCCACCCGAGTAGGTAACATGACGCAAAAGACGGCGACGCTTGGAGACGTGACCAGCGAGCGGGATTCGACGCGGCCCTCAGCTCCCCTCCGAGCGGCGGCCGGTCGTTAGCAGTAAGGTCTTCAATATCGATTTTGTCAGGACCTGCGAAAATGTTTCCGTCTTCTTCAGGTGCATTTTCAAGCCAGAAAAGTTCATATGTGTATATGTATATGTATATGTATATATACATATACATATGTACACACACACACACATATATATGAATATATATATATATGTGTGTGTGTGTGTGTGTGTGTATAATCATGTTAGCAACGTAATTGGGATGTTAATGATGATGATGATGACAAGAAATGTGATTAGCATATGATCCTCTCCATTAAATAAAACAACAATAATGATAACAACAATGATAATGAAAATTTTAAAAGTATCTAAAAATCAATAAAGCTGACATGATAGATAACAAAAACGATGATTACGACTATAGTAAAAGAACTAATGGGGATAAAGTTAGCAACGATAATGATGATGAATTACAATACCAAAATCATCAATGCTTATGATAACAATAACATCATATGGGCATAGACAATACCAATACTCTTAGCCATGTATGTGTATGTGAGTGATTATCGCCACTAGTATTGTTATGCGTATGAGTCTGTGATGTCTCCGCGCGTTGAGGTGAGTACGTGCATGTGTCTAAGAACGAAAGAATGATAAATATCCCACACCTGACACTATACATACATAATTACACACACACACACACACGCGCACATCTCTCTCTCTCTCTCTCTCTCTCTCTCTCTCTCTCTCTCTCTATATATATATATATATATATATATATATATATATATATATATATATATACATATATGTATGTATGTGTGTGTGTGTATCTATCTATCTCTCTCTATATAAGACAGAGACATGGATATGAAAATATCACCAATCCCTCAAATATTTACCTAAAACGTTAAAGAATATATCTCGCGAAGAACAAAAAGAAACGAGTTTCAATCTTTTCAAATAAAATAAAATTTCTATCCATATATTTTTTGTTGATCTTAAAGGCGTTGACTGAAGACCTCAGCGGAGCGAAGACAGCGAGACGCCAAGTGCACACATCAAGAGAGCATAATGAATTTCTTAAACCACTCGCAGTATTTTGAGAGCGTAAAGGGTCTCGCGAGAGGAGAGAGCTTGGCTGAAAGCGCTTGCACGTGCTTTCAGCTGTGGCGATATTTCCAATCTAATGATCACGCGTTTTTGTGCGATCCCTTTCATTCGAGATTTCTTAGAGAGGATGAACGAGAAAAAAACTCTCGTGAGGATGATTTGTTCTGAAGACAAAAGTGCTTTGTATTTCATTTTCAACGCTTTTATCCGGAAAATTATACATACATACACACACACACACACACACACACACACACACACACACACACACACACACACACACACACACACACACACACACACACACACACACACACATATTATATATATATATATATATATATATATATATATATATATATATATATACATATACATATATATATATATATATATATCTATATCTATATATATATATATATATATATATATATATATATATATATATATATATATACATATATATATATATATATATGTATATATACACGCACACGTCACACACACACAGACACACACACACACACACACACACACACACATACATATATATATATATATATATATATATATATATATATATATATATATATATATATGTATATATATACATATATATATATATATATATATATATATATATATATATATATATATATATATATATATATATATATATATATATATATATATATATATATATATATATATATATATATATATATATATATAAAGAGCGAGCGAGCGAGAGAGAAAGAGAGAGAGAGAGAGTCCCCATTTTATGAAACAGGATATTATAATTCAGGAGAAGTTCCTGCTTCATAATACCTCTAATCTACATCACATAATACCTCTTTGGAATGGAAAATTAGCTCCAGACAATTTGTATACACACACACACTTACGAGCATCTTTGTTTCTCTACAAACGCAGACACACACACACACACACACACACACACACACACACACACACAAACAGATATATATATATATATATATATATATATATATATATATATATATATATATATATATATATATATATATATATATATATATATATATATATATATATATATATATATATAAACACCGTATATACAGCAACCACATTATTATAAGCCTTTTTATCCCTCTTTCACTCTTTAACCCCCTTGCAATTGAAGAAGGGGAGTGGGAGGAAGGGGGGGGGGCGAGGAAGGGTAAGCTGCTGGATATTAGAAATTGATCCCTTAAAGTGTATATCCCGGAGGCGGTGTGGAGGCCGTCCCGTCAGGAGCGCAGGCAGCCTCCGTCGACAAACTGCGGGCGCGTGTTTGTGGACGAGGCGAGACTCCTCTTTGGGCTACAAGGGGAGGATGAAAGGCCTTGGGGAAAATGGGGGAATTAGAATGTTGAGGAAAGGAATTGGAAATGGGAGTAAAGTTTATGGATATAGAATTTTATTTACCCATTTATTTATTTTATTTTTTTATTTATTATTATTTTTTAATGGAAAGGGGGGGAGGGGTCGGTAATGTAAAAATGGAATGGGAATATTGGGAAGGAATTTGGAGGATAAAACGTATGAGGAATAAAGAAAATGAGATTTTCTCAATATACGAAAGGGACATGGAATATATATATATATATATATATATATATATATATATATATATATATATATATATATATATATATATATATATATATATATATATATATATATATATATAAACGATTAAGAGAAATAAAAACAAAGAAAAATAATGTTGGCTGGTATAATTCCCAAAACGAAAAAAAAAAACAGCATTTGAAAAAGAAACTCGGATTTGGCGATATTGATACAGGGATTAAGTGTAAATGAGCTATGTGAGACGAAGAGAGAATTGCATTGATTACTATTATCACTATTATCATCAACACTACCATATGTTATTATTATTACTATAATTAGTTTTATCATTAATATCATTATCATTATAATCATCATTATTAGTATTGTTATCATTATCATGATTATTATCATCGTTATTATTATTGTTATTATTATTATTATTATCATTATTATTATTATTATTATTATTATTATTATCATTATTATTATTATTATGATTATTATTATCACTATTATCATTGTTATCATTTTCATTATCGCTACTATCGATTACTATTTTCTTTATTATTATTTACATTATTATCATTACTATTACCATTATCATTATCATTGCTATCATTACCATTAGTAGTAGAATGATGATAATAATGATAATTTTGATAATAATGATAAAAATTATAATTATGATAATAATGATGATGATAATGATAATTGTTATTTTACTACAATAAACTTTATAATTTTTTTCATTATCATCATCATCATCTCATTATTGTTATCATTCTGACATTACTATTATCATTATTATCATTATTATAGTAATCATTATCATAATCATTATCATTACTGCTATCATTATCATTATTACCATTATTACTGTTATCATTATTATCATTATCATCATTATCATCATTATCTTCATCATCAGTAATATCATTTTTAGTTATTATTTCAATTTATATTATAATTTTGATCATTACCATTATCATTGCTATTATTATTATTACTATTATCATGACAATTACTAATATTGATATCACTGTTCATATTATCACTATTTCTAATATTACCGTTATTACTATCAAAATTACTATTATCATTGCTGTTATTGTTATTGTTATTCTCATTATTATTATCATCAATATCATTCATTATTATCATCATCAATAACATTCATTATTATTATTATCATTAGTATCATCAATATTATTCATTATTATCATCATCAATATCATTCATTATTATTATTATTATCATCATTATTATTTTTAATACCATCATAATTATCATAACTGTTATCATTATTGTAACTATTATTATCATCATTATCACTGTTTTTATTATGTCTATCATCATCATTATTGTTATTATTATAATCAATATTATCATTATTATTACTGATATTATCACTATTAACATTTTCATTATTATCTTTATTATCATGCTTTGTTTCTATCATAACCAACGCTCCACAGGCTAGAAGCAAACAAACAAACACAACAACAACAAAAATGAAAACAACGAATGAAATTAATTAAACTAAGCAAACAGAAGAAGCAATCCTGGGTGATGAACAAACTCAAAAGTGATGAACAAACGGATGTTCCATGAAAAGTAAAGTTGAACTCGACGCGCCTGAGTCATGCTGTTAGAGGAGTGTGATTACAGTGCAAATGATGATGATGAGGATGATGATGATGATGATAATGATAATCATAATTATAATGAGGATAATTATAATGATGAAGAGAATGGAAAAAATAAGGATGATGATAACAATAGAACGGATATGATAATAATAATGGTCATGAATATGATTATGATAGCGATTATGAATGAAGAGAATGATGAAAGTAAAGGATGATGATAACAGTGATACGGAGATGATAATGGAAATCGTGATAACAATAGTATTATTGATTGTCATTATGATGATGTCAATAGCAATAATAGTAGAAATAATAGCAATGATAATGATAATGGTAATTCTGAATAAGGATTCAATAATATTTCCATGATGATAATAATATCAAGATGGCAACGATAACGACACTCATGATGATAATGATAATAATGATAATAACTCTAAAACTGTATCAGAAATAATGATGATTATACATATCAATGATAACAGTAATGATTATAAAGATAAAGCAATAATAACAATAACAGGAATGATGATGGCAATGATGATAATAACAATCATATTCCATAATAATAATGATAATGATAATAATTATTATAATCATCGTAATAATGACAGCAATAGCAACAATCATGATAATAATGATGGAATTAATCATAATAGTGAAAATAAAAGTAATGATGGTAACACTAATAACCATGATCATAATGGTAATGATAATAATAAAGAAATTGTAATGATAGTAAGGCTAATAATGATAATGATAATAATGATAATTATCATAATTATAAAAACAATAATAACAATAACAATATCAATAATGATAATGATAATAATAATAATAATAATAATATTAATAATAATAATAATAATAATAATAATAATAATAATAATAATAATAATAATAATAATAATAATAAGTATTGTGATAATAATAATGATGATAATACATTGATGATAATAATCATGGTAACAATGATAATAACAATAATAGAATAGTAATGATAGCAATAATGATGCTGATAATGATGATGATTGATGATAATACTGATAACAGTAAAAATATATAATGTTAATGATGTTAATAATGACAATGATAATGATGAGAGTAATAATAACAAAATGCTAATTATGATGATAATAATAATAATAATATTATTATTATTAATAATGCTAATAATGATAATGGTAATCATAATGCTAATAATAATAATAATGATAATGATGATAATA
>NC_091550.1:53350231-53360231 GCF_042767895.1 Penaeus vannamei
GTTCCATGAAGTAGGAAGCCCCATTAAGAATAACAATTGGGAAAGAGTGAAAATGAGACTCGGGCCTTTTGGCCGGGAGATAAATGCTTGGAGTGAACAGTTTTGCATCAGTTAAGTTCTCTGTTTTAAGTCTGTTCTTTTTAAGGTTGGGAGACGTTGTAAAAGGGTTGGTGGTATGAAGAACTCTTTTTGGCTGTTTTTTTTTTTTTTTTTTTTTTTTTTTTTAGTGTTTTTTGGTTTAATGTTCACGTCTGGATTTAAAACAAAAAAAATATCCATCCATCTCTTTTCTTTTTATTTCTATTTATTTTTTCGTTACCTTGTTTCTCTCTCTCTCTCTCTGTATATCTCAGAATTCATATATTTTCATTTCAAAATATCCATCTAGTTATCTTTTTGTCTATCTGTCACCCCATACATTTATCCATCTTTATTATTTAATTCTCTCTCTGCCTTTCTCTCACACTGTCTTATATCAAACACACACACACTCCTCCCCCCGCCACACAAGCCCTCCATCCCTCACTCACACATTTATAACCCTTTTCCCTCCCTCCCCCAAGCCCCCCCCCCAACACACCCCTCAACCCCAGCCCAGCAAGCATGCATTCCAGCTCTGACGTCATTCCCTCTATTTGCAACCCTGACATGGGAGATGCTCGATCACCCTCCGCTTCCTCAAGACCTTCAGCAGCATCTCGTGGGTGATAACTCTCGACCTACCTTGGAGGAGGGACAGGAGGGTCGTTTTTCTTCGCTTTTACCTCTTCCTCCCTTTCTCTGTCTCTGTCTCTCTGTGTGTGTGTGTCTCTGTCTCTCTCTTTCTTTGTCTGTCTGTCTCTGTCTCTCTCTTTCTTTGTCTGTCTGTCTCTGTCTGTCTCTCTCTCTCGCTCTCTCTCTTTCTCTCTCTCTCTCTCTCTCTCTCTCTCTCTCTCTCTCTCTCTCTCTCTCTCTCTCTCTCTCTTCCTCTTTTTTGATGGGGTTGGGGGGGGGGGGGGTAGAGGAACTGTCAACGGGAGAAATTGTTTTCTTGGGCGTATGTTTTTTTCCTTTTTACAAGAGTGGAGATGGATGTTGAGTGATGGATGAGGAATGAAGAATGAATATTGATCAGTGAAGAATGAGGAATAAGGGATGGGAGATATGGAATGAGGGATGGGGAGTGAGGAATAAAGAAGGATGAATGGGGAATGGGGAGTGAGGAATAAAGAAGGATTGATGAGGAATGGGAAATGGTGATGAAGTTCGGAACGGTCGATGGAGGTCAAGGTGATAGATGTCAAAACTGCTGCATCACTATGTCAAGGAAGGATGGATGTCAGATGTCAGGAAAGTCAAGATATCAGATGTCAAGATGTCATAAAAGACGAAATATAGGATGGCAAGATGTCAAGGAAATCAAGACGTCAGATAGTCATACGTCAAAGATGTCAAGTTCTTGGGTCGCAGGATGCCAAGGAACCCAAGATAATCTTTTATTGGGAATTATGATAATGACTCATTAAATTCTTTTTATCATAATTTCTATTTTTATTCGACATTCTCTACGATGGGGTTATAGTTAGAGCTGAAAGCAATTATGATGATGACGGTGAAGATGATATTAAAGATGAGGATGACGATGAAGAACATGATGATTGGTATGATAATGATGTTATGACAGTTAACGGTAAGATCAGTAATGGTTCTGCTACAAGAAATGGCAATGATAATGACATTCAAACAGCAACAATGACAACAGCAACAACAACAACTACTAATACCACTATTACTACTACTACTGGCACTGCTTTTACTAATTACTACTACTACTACTGCTCCTGCTACTATTACTTTTTTCTACTACTTCTACTATTACTATTACTACTTTTACTTATTATGATGATAACTGTAATGAGAAAGATAATGTTGTTAACAATATAAATGATATAGAATTATTATAACTATGATGATAAATATGATAATGATAATAATGGTGATGCTAATAGTAATCGTGAAAATGATCATAATAATGATGATGATAGTAATAACAATAATGATAATGAGGATGATAAGTATAACGACGATAATAACAGTTATAATAACAAGAACAATAATGATAATAACAACAACAATTATAATATTAATAATGATAATAACAATAATAATGATAATAGTATGAATAATAATGATAATAATACTAATGATAACAATAATGATAAAGATATTGATAGTATTATTAATGACAATAATAATGATGATTATGATAATAATAATAGTAATAACAATAATAATGATAATAATAATAATAATAATAATAATAATAATAATAATAATAATGATAATGATAATAATAATAATGATAATAATAATGATAATAATAACAATAAAGGTAGTAATACGAACATCACAAATTGTTGTGGTGTTCGTTTGGCATAAGGAAGTTCTGCCACAAGTAAGAAAAAAACATTATGTTGCAAAGAGAGAGAGAGAAGAAAAGGAAGGTAGATTTTTTCCTTTTTTAAAACAAAGCCTGGAAGACTTCTCTTTATGTTTTGAGATAGCTGGGATAATGGGAGCATTTGTGGGCGCTCAGGAGAGGAGGAGGTGCAAAGAGAGCGGGAGTGTTGGAGGAAGGGAAGGAGGGAGGAAGAGAGAGGGAAGGCGAGAGAGGGAGGGCGAGAGAGGGAGGGCGAGAGAGGGAGGGCGAGAGAGGGAGGGCGAGAGAGGGAGGGCGAGAGAGGGAGGGCGAGAGAGGGAGGGCGAGAGAGGGAGGGCGAGAGAGGGAGGAGAGAGAGAGAGAGAGAGAGAGAGAGAGAGAGAGAGAGAGAGAGAGAGAGAGAGAGAGAGAGAGAGAGAGAGAGAGAGAGAGACAGACAGACAGACAGACAGACAGACAGAGAGGGGGGGGAGACAGACAGACACACAGAGCGAAGACCTGGTTGTCAAGCAGCTAGTTACGTGAGGTAATCGCATAAGAAATCAAGTTATTGGAGTTAGGTGGGAAAAAACGATGCTCTTGGAGGACCTTAAGTGCGGACGGGTCTAGAAAAGCTATAAGCCTTTCTTGTCCTAAATGTGCATCGTCATCATCATCATCGTTATGCTTCACCTTCGTCATTCATCTTCAATCATCGTCATTCATTGTTATTCATCGTCATTCATCATTATACATCATCATTCACACTCATTCACCTTAATTCATCCCTATTCCCCGTTATTCACCATTCTTCACAGTAATTCATCGTTATGCTCAGTCATTCATTATAATTTATCTCAATTCATTGTCATTCATCATTATTCATCGCAATTTATCGCAATTTATCGCTATTCACCATCATTCACAGATAAGTTATTTACTGAACGACTCCATTCCATCGGGTTTCCTTCAGTAGATAAGTTACTTCTAAGATAATTGCATTTCACTGATCAGTCATCTTCAAGACTGCTGCTTTTTACGGGTGAGTCAGTTACAATTTGTAAATGAAGGGAAAACGACACTGGAACGAAAGTAGAGACAGTGATTTCGAAAAGGCAAAATTACTAAAGGAAATTCATCGCACATATTCACTATTTTTTAAAAATAAGAATTGAATGATCTTTATTATATATAAGTAAGTACTTTTGATGGTATCAACCGAATTAATGAAAAAACAAATCCAATTTACTCTTGAGATTCAACCGTAAAGAAAATCTATGTTACTAGCGAAAGGTCTATCAAAAGAAAATCCATCTTACTAAAAATCCAACTACGATAAAGAAAAACGCCAAATAAAGAAAATCACTTAAGTTAAAGCAAAATCCACCAAAGTTGAAGCAAAAATCCACCTAAATCAAAGCAAAATCAACTTAAACTAATGCAATATCCACCCAAATTAAAACAAAATCCACCGAGATTAAAGAAACCCCAGCAAAATCCACCACACTTCAGAAAAAAACTCCACCTCAGGACATTCTCGCTAACTCGCTCCCCCCCTTGCTTGAAGAAAGACCCAACGAACACACACCTACTTGTCTGAGCCTCTGAGCCTCGCGCGGAGAGAGAGAGAGAGCAGCCAGCACTCGGGTCTTCTGCGGCCACTCTAGCTAATAAGATCGATTCTATGAACACATGTAGAAAGGTGGTCTCACTGGGACGCTTCCGAAGGCCGTGGTATCTGCATGATGGCTGAGGGGAGGCAGGGATCCTCTTTTGGGTCTGTTCTTGCCCTCGTTCTCTTTCTCTGTGTTTGGGGGTCGTTTTTGTGTGGATGGGTTTGGTGTTTTCTCTTTCTGTGTTTGTTTATTCTTTCTTTCTGTCTGTCTGTCTGTCTTTCTCTCTCTCTCTCGCTCTCTCTCTCTCTCTCTTTCTTTTCCTCTACCTTTACTTCCCTCGTTATGTCCATCCATGTTTTACCAGGTAATTTCATATTTCCCCGTTTACATACTCTGTTTTCACCCAGTTTCTTCCTATTGCCCCCTATTCCCTTTCCGCAGCACAACAACAGAAGCCAGAAATAAACATGGAAAAAGGAGAAAAAAGCTGAAAGCATAGATAGCCACAGGAGAGAGTGAATAACGATAGCGTCTCCAAGAAGAAGAAAAACAGAAGTTCCTGATACTTGAAGCCGCCGCGGGCGTTTTATGGCGTCTTTACACCTTCGATGGAGCCATTCCGACGACGAGCGCGGACGGGAGGAGGACAGCGGCGGCAATCGCATGGGCTTTTGTGCGTGTGTGTATATCTGTCTGTCTATAGATATACATACACACACATGCACACACACACACACACACACACACATATATATATATATATATATATATATATATATATATATATATATATATATATATATATATATATATATATATATATATATATATATATATATATATATATATATATATATATATATATATATATGTGGTAATTTTCTATATTACCTTCGCCTCTCCGATATCGACGATTTTGGTATCGTTGGATTCCTCTCACTTTGTCAAACCAAATATGTAGGTTTTATTGCGCGGAAACCCCCGTTAGCGGCAAACTTGCTCCGTTGGCAGGGGAGAGCATGAAAGGTTCCAGGGAAAATACGGGGTTAAATAACACTAATGATATAACCCACAGTGAAAATAACCATGGTTATTCACATGACTTTCCATTGCAGGGGGCTGTGCCCCCTGCGACCCCCACTGGGGGGCTACCGCCCCCCAACCCCCGCCGAGGAAACAAAACCTCCACCACGTATTCCCGGCAGGCGAGAGCGTTTCACAGTTATCAGCGATCTCGGAGCGGCGGACGTATTGCATTTACCTCGTAACATTCCCACTGAATCAGCATACTAACCTTGACAGAGTCAACATTGTATACAGGGACGATTGTAGTATAATCAGGATGAACAGAGTATACCATGAACAGGAGAGCGGCGGTGGAAAGTCATGTGAATAACCATAGTTATCTTCACTGTGGGTTATATTATTAGGGTAATTTTCTATATTACGTCCGCCGCTCCGACATTGTCGCCCCCGCTCTCAAGACCAAGTTTGCCGCTAACGGGGGGTTTCCGCGCAATAAAAACTATATATTTGCAATGTGGACAGTGAGAGGAATCCAACGATACCAAAATCGTCGATATCAGAGAGGCGAAGGTAATACAGAAAATTATCATATATATATATATATACATACATACATACATATATATATATATATATTATATAAATATATATATATATATATACATATTTATATATATATATATATATATATATATGTATATATATATATATATATATATAAATATATATATATATACATATATATATATATAAAGAGAGGGAGGCGTAGAAAGAAGAGAGAGAGAGAGAGAGAGAAAAGAGAGAGAGAGAGAGAGAGAGAGAGAGAGAGAGAGAGAGAGAGAGAGAGAGAGAGAGAGAGAGAGAGAGAGAGAGAGAGAGAGAGAGAGAAAGAGAGCCGTAGGAAAAGAGAGCGACACAGACAGAAAAAGGGTACCGAGGAATAAAGAGAAGAATACGAAGCCCTTCCTTTCGAGAGCCCCCCCTTTCGAGAGAGAGAGCTCCCCCCTTTCGAGAGAGAGAGCCCCCGCCCCCCCCTTTCGAGAGAGAGCCCCCCCTTTCGAGAGAGCCCCCCCAGCGAAACGTCCCCCAAAGGGCCCGACCGACGCCGCAAACGGGCACACGTGACATGCGGCCTAGCCACGACGGGCGAGGGGACGAGGCTCTTCTTAGCTCTCCCTTCTCCCCCTTTCCCCTTCTCTCCTCTTCTCTCTTCCTCTCTGCTTTCTCCTATTCTTCTCTTTCTTTCTCTCTTTTCCCGTTTCTCTTCTTCTCCTCTTTCTCTTCCTCTCTGCCTTCTCCTTTCCTTCTCTTTCTTCTCTCTTTTCCCGTTTCTCTTCTCCTCTTTCCCCTTCTCTCTCCTTTCTCTTCTTCTCTTTCTCCTCTTCTCCCCCATTTCACCTCTTCTTCCATTTCTCCTCTTCTTCCCTTTCCATACCTCGTCCATCTTTATTCTCTTCCCTATCACCTACTCTCCTCTTCCCTATCCTACATTCTCTTCTCTTCCTCCCTTCTTCCTTTTTTATCCAATTGCCTCATCTTTCTCAATCGTCTTCTCTTTCTCGCTTTTCCCCTTTTCCTCTCTTCCTACTCCTCGCTCCGTCCCTCTATTTCCTCTGTCCTTCTCCTTTTCCTTCTTATTACTCTTTCTTTATCCCTTTTTCTTCTCTTCTACGCACTTTTCCACCTCATCTCCTTCTCACTCCTCTCTCTTTATCCCCTTTTTTCTCCTCTCCTCCTCCTCCTCCTCTTCTACTTCATCCCCCTTCTCCTCCTCCTCCTCCTCCTTCCCCCCTCCATCTCCACCAGCCCTATGCCGCCCCCCTCCCCCTCCCCCTCCCCCACCTTTACCTTTCGTGACCCGTCTAATAGCAATAATGATCCCGAGCATAAGGGGGTTGGCAGGGGGAGTCAGGAGGGGGGAGGGAGAGGAGGGAAGGAGAGGGGAGGAGGGAGGGAACGAGGGGAGGGAGGAGGAAGGGAGGGCACGAGGGGAGGGAGGAGATACGGAGGGAGGGTTGGAGGGAAAGAGGAGGAGGGGGAGGGGAAGAAGGAGGAGGGGGAAGGGTTCTGGTAGGGAGGGACAAGTGGCTTAGGGGAGGTGGTGGGGGGAGGGAGGGAGGGAGGGAGGGACATGGGTAATATGACTCCTAAGTAACAAGCTGTCGTTTCTCCCCCCCTCTCCCCGCTCCCCTCTCCCCTCCCCCTCGTCCCCTTGACCAACAGGTAGGCAGGCTCCGTCAGTCACTCTCTCGCTCTCTCCCCTTTGTGCACTCCTTGTTTATCCATTCATTTCTTGTGATCGAGATTCGTAGACTTTGATCTTTGCAGATGTCATATTTCGTACCACTATTTTCTTTTGCGAATATGCTACATAATCCTTATTTACATTTACATGCGACGTGTATCGTGATATACGGAGATAGATTATTAACTAGTTAGCCAATATATATCGGTCTATATTTTATTATTCGTGTCATGTATCATGCTGCATTTTACAGTCCTATATTTTATCATTCGAACGTTCTTTTTCATCATGACTCATGCTATACTGCATTTTGCGATACATGCATTGATATGCACTTCGACTATCGAGTTTTGTATGGATCTATAACGCACAATCTACCCCTCTTATAACGTACTATAATTTGTCCTTCACATAACATCCTTTATTCTATCCTTCCGAGCTTAAACATATAATATCCCAGCTCTCACGTAGTAAATATGTCTCGAAAAGCGTCCCAGCGCCACCGGTGATGACCTGTTTCAGCCGGTGGACGAAGAATGGACGTTAGAAAGAAGGAAATCAATATTTATTGGCAAAGGTATCTGAGGGTCCTGAGCACTGCAGGGGAGGGGCAGGGGGCAGGGCGCAGGGACGAGGAGGGGGGAATTAGAGAGTGGGGGGGAGGGGATGTATTGGCATGGAGGTATATAGATCGTGATGAAAATCCTGATAATACGCTACATTGGCACACATTAGTTTGGACAACGTGGGATATGTTCCGGAATATATGTATATCTATCTATCTATCTATCTATCTATTTATCTACGTATATATCTTTAGTACCTGGTTTGTTGAAATGGAAAATAAGTGACCTCCATTTAGCCTCTAATGATGAGCTATCGCCAATATCTAGGCTATCTAGGGTTGTGTTGTGCAGCCCATGATTAGAAAAATGGCTAAGGATTTTGTAGTACCTGGGAAATTTGCTGACCGTAGCAGAAATGAAAGAGATAGATAGAGAGAGAGAGAGAGAGAGAGAGAGAGAGAGAGAGAGAGAGAGAGAGAGAGAGAGAGAGAGAGAGAGAGAGAGAGAGAGAGAGAGAGAGAGTAGAGACAGATGAATAACTGAACAGACAGACAGATATATAGATAGATGAAGAGAGGGAGAATGATAGAGAGGCAGACATACAGACCCACAGACAGAGAGAATGAGTCAGAGAGACAGAACCAAACAGACACAGGAAAAGAAATAGAAATAAATAACTTAAAAAAAATCCCCCCCCTCAAAAAAAGTCTTCCCCCCCTCAAAAAAAAAAGAAAAAAAAAGAAAATGAACAGAAAATGAAAGCAAGAGAGCACGAGAGAGAAAGGCAACTCTCCCTGCGCCATGTTTGTCTCCGTCCTCATCAAGTTCCTCGGGGTAAACAACCGGAATTATTTAGTCTCGTTTTCTGTTTTCCTTCCCCCGGGGGAGTGCGAACACATTCTTATCTTAACGGAGGGATTAATCTGCGTGAGTCGAAAGCGTTGTTTAGTTAAGCAAGCCAGGCTCTTGATAGGTGAGAGGCGGGTGCGGTGAAAGTGCTGACAGAATGTGTGGATACATAAGCACATATGTATATGCGACCACAGACATAGATTCAAACACATACACACACGCACACACATACACAAACACACACACACACACACACACACAAACACACACACACACACACACACACACACACACACATACACAAACACACACACACACATATACACACACACGCACTAACACACACATACACACATATATGTAAAACGTATCATTAGTAAATAGATAAATATACTAGCATGCAAACACCTGTACATCGAAACCTTTTCCAACAGCTGTAACCCTCCCATGTCCTCCAATGCAACCTCACGTGAAAGCTGTGCTCCAGTGCTCCGCGAGTACGTTGACATAGTATTCACTTTTGCTTTCAAATGGGCTTTACATTAAGATTTACGCTTGAAGATTTTTTATGGAGAACTTTTTGGTGGATGGATGGGTAACTACATTTCATTTTTTTTCGGTTTTGTTCATAGTAGATTAGAATAGTGGAGAGAACGCCGGGGCATGGTTCATTAAGGGCAAAAGAATCATATATGTGAGGGAATAAACACGATTATGAACATATACATGTAATTACTTATTCATTTCCCACCCCCTCCCCATTGAAAAATCATATATATATATATATATATATATATATATATATATATATATATATATATATATATATATATATATATATATATATATATATATATATACTTTAATTCCTACGTGTGTGCCCTTCCCCTTCCCTTCGCTCCCTTTTCCTCTTCTCATCCTCTCCTATCCTCTCTTTATCTCTGAACCCTCCTTTTCTCTTTTATCCCTCTTCCCCTTCCCCTTTCTCCCTCCCCCTTTCTTATCTTCCTTCATCTCCCTTTTCTTTCCTACCCTCCTTCTTAAGCTCCTCCTTCAGATAGTCATGTAAATATCATACATGCATAAATTGACACTGGAACTACTATAATGCTGCGTACTTGCCTCGAAGGAGAAAAATGATGATACTGATAATAATGATAACGGCAATTGCAATAGTGATAATGATAACGATGATAACGATAATAATCATAATAACAGTAAGGAAAATGGTGATGACAATAAGAAATTTAAAATCGTATTATCATAGATTCGTCATATGATATGAGCATGTGTGTAC
>NC_091550.1:53375231-53377731 GCF_042767895.1 Penaeus vannamei
TTGTGTTTGACTTGAAAGATCGATGATTTTGGGATGTTGACGATGGGAATGGTGGCTGGAACACAATACAGAGATGTGGCGAAGGGCTTACAAAAGGATATATTCAGGTTCCAAGGTTGTTTAGCTGGTCAGTAGGTCAACAGGGGGGAGGGGGTTATATCCGTGTTGTTTTGTAACATTATTATTGTTCTAGTTATTACCATGGGTGTTATTGTCATTCTCGGTTTTGTTTTTATGATCATGATCGTTATTATTGTTATTATTATTATTATTATTATTATTATTATTATTATTATTATTATTATTATTATTATTATCATTATTATTATTACTAATTATCATTACTATTATTATCATTATAGTTATTGTTGATATAATTTTGCTATCATTATTATTGTTTTTATTATTATTATTATTGTTATCATCATTATCTTCATCAATGTTATTATCATTAGTAGTAGTATTAGAAAAAAATATCATCATTATCATTGTTATTGTAATTACAATTATTACTATCTTTATTATTATTATTATCGTTATCATTGTC
The DNA here is from genome assembly GCF_042767895.1 of Penaeus vannamei. Classification (NCBI taxonomy): domain Eukaryota; kingdom Metazoa; phylum Arthropoda; class Malacostraca; order Decapoda; family Penaeidae; genus Penaeus; species Penaeus vannamei. Next base: position 53,375,779 of record NC_091550.1, read on the forward strand.
ATTATCGTTATCATTATTATTATCATTATGATTATTCTTATAGTTATTGTTATTATTACTATTATCATTATTGTTATCATTGCTATTCTTTGGATTGATATGTTTATCTTATAATGATTACTATTATTGTTATTGTTATTATTATTATTATTATTATTATTATTATTATTATTATTATTATTATTATTATTATTATTATTATTATTATTATTATTATTATTATCATTATTATTATTGTTAATATTATTATTATTATTGTTGTCATTATTATTATTATTAATATTATTTCTATTATTATTATTATTATTATTATTATTATTATTATTATTATTATTATTATTATTTTTATTATAATTATCATTATCATTATTACCATCATCATCATTATTATTACTATTATCATGATTATGATTATTATTATTACTATTATCATCATTATTACTATTATCATTATGATTATTATTATTATTAATACTATTTTTATTATTATTATTATCATTATTATTATTATTATTATTATTATTATTATTATTATTATTATTATTATTATTATTATTATTATTATTATTATTATTATTACTATTACTATTATTATTATTATTATTATCATCATCATCATTGTTATTGTTATTATTGTTACGATTCATATTACCATTATTATTAATTTTAGAATCATTGTCATTATCATTACTACTACTATTATCATTATTATCATCTTTATCATTTCTACCATTATTATCATTCTTGTAATAACTATTCTTATTACTGTTATTATTATCATCATTATTATTGTTATTACTAGTGTAATTGTTATCATCATTATTATTGCTATTACTATTATCATTGTTATCATTATTATTATTATCATTATTATTATAATTATTATTATTATCATTATTATTATTATTATTATTATTATCCTTATTGTTATTATTATTATTATTATCATTATTATTATCATTATTATTATTATTATTATTATTATTATTATTATTATTATTATTATTATTTTTGTTATTATTATTATTATCATTATTTTTATTATTATCATTATTATTATTATCATTATTTTTATTATTACTATTATCATTATTTGAATAATTATTATAATTATTACTATTATCATTGCTTACTTATCATTACCACCATTATCATTGTTGCTGTTATCAATATTATTTTTATTCCTATTATCATTAATACTATTTTCATCATTATTACAATTATTATTGTTATTGATATGATTGTTATCGTTATTATCATTCGTATCATTATCATCATAATCGTTTTAATTGTTTTACCATTATCATAATCATTATCATCATCATTGTCATCATCATCTTCATTACTACTATCATTATTATCAATATTGTTGACATCATTATAGTTATTGTCAACATTATCATTATTATGATTACTGTTATCTCTGTCGTTTTTACGATAGCCAGTAGCATATGATTATCATCATTGATATATTTATTATTATTATCATTCAAATTTTTGTTTTCAGTTGTATCATTATAATCATATTCTTTATCATTGTCATTATTATTGTTATCACTATTATTATTATCATTATTATCATTGTTATTATCTATCATTATTGTTATTATTATTGTCATAGTTATGATTGCTATCATTATCTATTATTGTAATTTATATCATTTTCTTTATTTTCATTATTATCATTATTATGATTATTATTATGAGTATTGTTATCATTAACATTGTTATCACCATTATTATTATCATTATGATTATCACTATCATTATTTCCATTATAGGTATTTCCTTATCATTAACATTATTGCTATTATTACTGTTATTATTATTATCATCATCATTATTATTATCGTCATTATCATCATTTATCATTATCGTTATTTTCCATGGTATTATCATCATTATCATTACTGATAGATATAGTAGTGCTGTTATAATCATCATTATCATTAT
>NC_091550.1:53392731-53395231 GCF_042767895.1 Penaeus vannamei
TCAGACGCGTCCACGTTAGGCTGCGGCCGCGGGAGAAACGGGTTAGAAGGCTCAGAGGGAAGGCTGTCAGAAGGGCATAAGGGAAGCAAGAGCAGCTGATGGCAGACGGACACTGCACGCAGAAAGGGACACACACTCGCAGACGCGTGATACAAGCATACGTGAACATATGACCAACTCACCACAAAAAAACAAAACAAAAAACAAACTCAGATGCAGATCCTAACACAGCCCCCCCCCTACCCCCACCCCCCTTCCACTCACACGCTCCACAATCATCGCTCAAAAGACCCCCCCCAAAAAAAAAAAAAAAAAAAATCAGCACTACAAGAAAAAAATAAATGAAATGAAACGAAACAGAAAAAAACAACAACGAACACTCCAAACGTCATTCGTTCGCTAGATAAAATGTCTTACGAGTCTAATTAAGAGAAAACAGTTCAAGCACATCTCTTGTATCTTCCACAGAGCCTTGGCACTGAGGGCGATGAGAGGAGGCACCGGAAGTTGGGAGTGACGCTTCCTGCAGTGCATTTAATCTCTCTCCTTCGCTCTTGTCTCTAATTCCTGAATTTGTTAGTCTTTTTCTTTTGTATTTTTGGGATTTTTAAAATTTTCTTTCCTTCTCTCCTCTTTTCTCTTTTCATTTCTTTTCATTTCTCCCCTTTCTATGTTATTTTCAGTCTCTTTCTGTTTTCTTCTTCTTTCTCTCTTTCTATGTCTCTCATCCCCCCCCTCTCTCTCTCTGTCTGTCTCTCTCTCTCTCTCTCTCTCTCTCCTCTTTCACAAAATGCAACTCATATTGTCTTTCATCGCCCTTACGAAAGAAAAACAAAACAAAGCGGTTAGAATATCTAATGTTAAGAAGAGCAGGAGGAAGTGTAGCTATAAAAAGGAAGTAGATAATGAAAATGATAAAGTAATAATGAGGATAATGAAAATCATAATAATAATAATGACAATAACAGCAACAACAATCATAATAACAATGATAATAACAGCTACAATGATAATAATAATAATAATAACGACAATAGCAATAATAGTAATGATAATGATAATAATAATAATAAAATTATAACAGTGATTATAACAACGATAATAGTAATAATAACACTAATGATAATGATGATGATAATGATAATAGTAAAATATATATTAATATCAATGATAACAGTAATGATAATCATAATGACAATAATGATAATATTGATAATAATGATAATGGTAATAATGATAACAATAATAATGATTATTATAATCATATAATTATAATGATAATCATTATAATATAATTATTATAATTATAATTATAATTATAAATGATGATGATAATAATAACAATAATCATAGCAATAATCATGATGATAAAGATGATAGTAATATTGATAATAAAGATAAAGATAACGACAATAATGGTAATAATGATAATAATGATAATAATAATAATAATAACAATAATAATAATAATAATAATAATAATAATAATGATAATAATAATAATAATAATAATAATAATAATAATAATAATAATAATAATAATAATAATAATAATAATAATAATAATAACAATAATAATAATAATAATAAAAATGATAACAACAACAATAATGATAATAATAAGAAGAACAATAATAGTACTACTACTACTAATACTACTAATACAAGTAATTAAAGTGAAACAGCCAGAGTCGAAATGCAGCTTCCCACATGTGCGCAACTGAACTAAAACAGCTGTAAACATCCTGAATGAAGCAGGCTGCTTTGTTGTGCTAAAATGTTTTGCATTTGTTTGTTTTTGCGAAGGGAACCCCGATTGGATTACCTTTGTTGCTACTGTTCTTCCGTTTTTTTATTCAATCTATTATTACTATTATCATCATTTTTTCGATATATTATTAATATTATAGATATTGATATTTGATTTGATCTATCTATTATCATTATCACTGATATTATCATTCAATTTTATACATTTATTATATCTATTATTATTACCATTTTCCTTATCGTTGTTATTATCACCTTCCTTGTTTTATTATTATCATTATCATCATTACCTTATTTATTTATTACATGTATTATCATTATTTGTTGTTATCGGTGTACTTCTTTTAGAGAACGCCAGCACCATCCCGTCGAGGACGACGGTTAATAGCGAATGCCAAGCGATCTGAGGAACAAGGGTTACCTTCCCACGTCCCCAACGCTAGGGACTCCCGACCCGGTCTTGAAAGCTACAGGACATTCGATCTCGGGTCACGGGATGACCTGGACGGCTCCCTCTGGATGTCTCTCCCCACGTGCGCCCCTTTTGGGCTCCCTTTGCCCACAACTGCACAAGCACGAGACACAGCCACGCTACCAGCCACTTCAACCAATAAAGAAAGAAACCAGAATTGTGTCTCCTTACACCCACCAAAGTCAGGGAAACAAAACCCTGACATGTATATATTTGTGTGTGAAACAGAGAGAATGAGATAGTTACAGAGAAAGAGAG
>NC_091550.1:53400231-53405231 GCF_042767895.1 Penaeus vannamei
AACAGTTTGGTTAGGTTATGGCTTAGGTTGAAGAAGGTTAGGTTAGATGAGGTTAGGTTGAAGTTAAGTTGTAGGCGAGGTTAGGTTAGATAAGGGTTAGATGAGGTTAGTTTGAAGAAGAAGTTAGGTTAGGTTATATTAGGTTAGGTTAGGTTAGATGAGGTTAGGTTGGGTTAGGTTTAGGTTAGGGTTAGGTTAGGTTAGGTTAGGTTAGGTTAGGTTAGAGTTAGGTTAGGTTAGGTTAGGTTGAAGTCAGAATGAGGTTAGTGTTAGGTTAGTTTGGAAGTTGTATTTTAGGTTAGGTTAGGTTAGGTTAGGGTTAGGTTAGGTTAAGTTGAAATAGGTTAGAAGTTAGGTTATGGTTGGGATTGAAGGTTAGGTTAGTTGAAGTTAAGTTAGGTTATAAACAGGTTGAAATGAGGTTTAAATTAGTGTTAAGTTAGGCGAAGAAGTTAGGTTGTAAGAAGAGTAGCAGGCTGGGTTAGGTTGGGTTGTAGTTTAGGTTGGGTTATAAGTTGGGAAGTAGTTAGGTGGGTTAGATGAGGTTAGATGAGGTTAGGTTAGGTTGGTTAGGTTAGGTTAGGTTAGGTTAGGTTAGGTTAAAGGTAAAGCAGAGGAGGTTAGGTTGAAGTTAGGTTAGGTGAGGTTAGGCTTAGGGTTAGGGTAGGGTTAGATTAGGCTTAGGTTGGGTTAGATGAGGTTGGAATTAGGTTAGTGTTAGGGTTAGTATGAGGTTAGGGGTCAGGTTGGGAAGTAGGTTAGTTTAGTTTAGGTTTGGGATTAGGGTTAGGTTAGGTTAGATGAGGTGCTAGATTAGGTTAGGTTAGGTTAGGTTAGGTTAAGTTAGGCTTAGGTTAGGTTAGGTTAGGTTGGGTTAGGTTAGATGAGGTTAGATTAGGTTAGGTTAGGTTAGATGAGGTTAGGTTAGTGTTATATTAGGTTAGGAATAGGGTTTAGGTTGAGAACAGTTAGGTTAGGTTAGGTTAAAGTTAAGTTAGGTTAGCGATGAGGTTAGGTTAATATAAGGTTAGGTTAGATGAGAGTTAGTGTTTAGGTTGAAAATAGGTTAGGGTTAGGTTAGGTTAGGTTAGGAAGAAGTTGAAGAAGTGAAGGTTAGGTTAGGTTAGTTTAGATGAGGTTTAGGTTAGATGATGCTTGAATATTAGGTTAGGTTAGGTTAGGTTAGGTTAGGTTAGGTTAGGTTAGATGAGGTTTAAATTAGGTTACGAGGTTAGGTAAGGTTATGGTTGAAGAAATTAGGTTAGTGCTTAGGTTAGGTACAGGTTAGAAGAAGGTTAGTTTAGTGTTGAAGTTAAGTTAGGTTAGGTTAGTTTAGTTTAGGTTATGTTGCCAGATGAGGTTAGGTTAGATGAGGTTGTGGTGTTGGTTAGGTTAGGTTAGGTTAGGTTAGTTGTGGATGAGGTTAGGTTTAGAAGATGAAGTTAGAAGAATAGGGTTTAGGTTAGGTAATGATAGTTTAGGTTAGGTATATTGTAAGGTTATATTAGTTTAGGTTAGGTTGAAATAGGTTAGGTTAGGTTAGGTTAGGTTAGGGTTAGGTTGAAGAAGAAGTTAGATGAGGTTAGGTTAGATGAGGTTAGGTTAGGTTAGGTTAGGTTAGGTTAGGTTAGGTTAGGTTAGATGAGGTTAGGTTAGATGAGGTTAGGTAAGGTTAGGTTAGGTTAGGTTAGGTTAGGTTAGGTTAGGTTAGGTTAGGTTAGGTTAGGTTAGTTTAGATGAGGTTAGGTTAGATGAGGTTAGGTTAGGTTAGGTTAGGTTAGGTTAGGTTAGGTTAGATGAGGTTAGGTTAGATGAGGTTAGGTTAGGTTAGGTTAGGTTAGATGAGGTTAGGTTAGGTTAGGTTAAGCATCATTATCATCTTCATCATTGTAATTATTATTATCATCATTATCATAATTGCCATCATTATCATTATCATCATCATTATAATTGTTCATCATGCTATCACCATCATTATCTTATTCCTCCCCTTGCCCCGGCGACCGTAAAGGGGATCAAGTTTATTGCTTCATGACCTCCCCTCAAACATGTTTTTAGTCGTGTAAGATTAAAAGTCGAAAAGAGACATGAAGGAGGAAATGAAATATGTTTTGGGAAGTGATTGGTTATTTTCATTTTCTTTTTGTTTGTTTGTTTGTTTTTTGGTTTTCTGTAGTATATGTATTTCTTTGTTTTCGTCCATTTATTGTTGTTAGCATTAGAATTATCATTATTATTATCATTGTTAGTGTCATTATTATCATTATTATCATTAATACCATTATTGTTGTTATTATTATTATTATCATTATTATTATCATTATTATTATTATTAATACTATTATTATTTTCATTACCATCATTACTGTTATTATCATTATCCTCCTCCTCCTAATCATCATCGTTACTTTCATCAGGATATTCCTTATTATCATTATTAATACCATTTATATTATAATGACTATAATTACTATTTAAAGTACCATTTTCTTGAAATATAACGAAGCATGAAAATGGGTCGGGGGGGGGGGGGGAGGATGGACCCTGAAAAGCCGTAAATCCAAAAGTAAAAAAAAAATAATAATAATAAAATAAAAACGAAGAAAAAAAAAAAATTAACAAAGGTGCCGAAAGCTCGTGACGTTGCAAAATCTCTTCTCATATTTCCTCAAACTTTCCCTTCCGAACGTCCTACAAATCCCTGCATTTTTTTTTTCTTATTCCGTTTAATTTTTTGTTTGTTTGCTTGTATATATACGACCTAGTTCGCGCGAAAGTTTGTCTCATGTAATAAACGTATTTTCCTCCTTCTCTCGCATTTCCTTTCTTCACTTATAATGTTATCTTTATTTCTACATTTTGAATATATATATATATATATATATATATATATATATATATATATATATATATATATATATATATATATATATATATATATATATATATATGTATATATATTACTGGAGACAAATAAGAAATTTCAGTTCCTTCTCTAAAATATTAATTGCTCAACTAACCCGTTGAATCGATAATTAGGAGGAGAAAATTCTCTCTCTCTCTCTCTCTCTCTCTCTCTCTCTCTGTCTGTCTGTCTGTCTGTCTGTCTCTCTCTCTCAGTCTCTCTGTCTGTCTGTCTGTCTCTCTCTCTCTCTCAGTCTCTCTCTCTCTCTCTCTCGCAGTCTCTCTGTCTGTCTGTCTCTGTCTGTCTCTCTCTCTCTCTCTCAGTCTCTCTGTCTGTCTGTCTGTCGTCTCTCTTTCTCTCTCTCTCTCTCTCTCTCTGTCTCTCTCTCTCTCTCTGTCTGTCTGTCTCTCTGTCTGTCTGTCTGTCTTTCTGTCTCTTCCTCGCTCTCCTTTTCCCTTGTCCTCTCGCTCTCTTTTTCTCTATAGCTACCAGTTATCAATTAAAAGCAACAATATTGAAAACGATAATGATAACAATAGTAATAACGATAACAGTAATGATGATAATGATGATAATGATATAATAATAGTAATGATCATGATGATAATAACGATAGTGATAATAATAACAATCGTAATTATGATAACAAGAATGAAAAAGAATCATAATAACAGCAATAATAATAAAAAAGTAGAACTAACAACAATAATCATATAAAAGTAAATTAATACAGAACAACGACGACAACTAGTCCCATTTTCACAGGAAGGCGAAGTCAGCGGCTGAAGGATCGAACACAACGCCCATCCGTTCGCTGTGTTTACGAGGGCGACAAGGGGCGTGTCCTGCAGTCTTTGCTCCGCCTCTGCTGTCTCGTCGTTTTGTGCGTGATATACTCATTTTATGGTTATGGTGCTATAATCTTCATATTGGCGATACTTAAATCCTCATTTCTTTTTTATTATTTTTTTATTTATTATTATTATTATTATTTTTTAAATGTTCGTGGGTGTTAGGTTGGTTGTTTTCTAAATCTGAGTCTGTGTTGAGGTTCTTCCAATTTTCTTTTTTTTCGCTTTTTGTATTTCATATTTGTTATCCGTTTTTTATTTAAAAAAAATCGTTCGCTTTTCTTCAGTTCTTATTCCTTTTATTTCTCCATTCTTTTTTTTTCTCTCCACTCTGGTCTCATTTCACCTCTTTACCCCTTTTTCTCTCTCACCCTTCCTCCTCCCTTTTCCTTTCCCCTCCTTCTTTACTCCACCCTTCACTTCACCATTTTCCAGCGTTTCTCCCACTCACTTCTTTTCACCTTTCGCTTCCTACTCCCGTTTGTTCCCCTGTCACTCCACTCTCGATCCTCCTTGTATCTTCCCTACTCCTCTTCCTTCCTTCCTTCCTTCCGGTCCACTCCTTCCCACTCCCTTTGCCTTCCGCAATCTGCCTCTCCACACTCCCCTCCTCTTCTCTCGCCTCCACTCACTGCTTTCCCTTCTACTCCTCCCCTCCCCCCTTCGCCTCCACCCTCTCACTCCCCCTGCTTCCTTCTCTCCACTCTTTCCCTTCTCTCAAGTCTCCCTAGGATTCCCCCACCTTCCTCCACCCTTAACCCTCCCCTCTTCACTCCCTCCCTTCCACCAGCCTTCTCTTTCAGTCCATCCACCCCTTTCTTCACCCTTTTCCTTCTTCTTTTGGGTTCACTTGCCTTACTTTTTTGCCTCCCCCTCTACTCACTCCATCCAATCCTTTCCTCCCCTCACTCAACGACTCCCCACTTTCCCCTCCCCTCTCCTCCTCAGATCATCCTTTCTCTCTCCCCCCCCCCTCTCATCCCCTCCCTTCACTTTTCACCATCTCATCCCTTCTTCCCCTGCTCCCCACTCCTTCCTCCCTCCACCCTTCCTCCAACCCCACCCCTCCCTCCTCCTCCCTCCCCTCACTCTGTACCCATTCCTGACCCTTCCTTCCCTCCCCACCATCCCGCTTTCTCCACACTCACCGTACCCCTTTGATTCCTCCTCCAATCACCTTCACCTTGAATCCTCCTTCCCCCTTCTCTTTTCCCCTCTGATCCCTCCTGCTGCGTCGCTTTCTC
>NC_091550.1:53435231-53440231 GCF_042767895.1 Penaeus vannamei
ATATATATATATGTGTATATATGTATATATATATATATATATATATATATATATATATATATATATATATATATATATATATATATATATATATATATATATATATATATATATATATATATATATATATATATATATATATATATATATATATATATACACACACACACACACACACACACACACACACACACACACATATATATATATATATATCTATATCTATATCTATATATCTATATATATATATATATATATATATATATATATATATATATATATATATATATATATATATATATATATATATATATATATACACACACACACACACACACACACAAAGAGAGAGAGAGAGAGAGAGAGAATAAGGCCCGTACTTTAAAAACCTTCGCCAGTGCTGGCGTTCACCTGGCGAAGCTTCGCCAGGCGAACCTCTGAGTGAGGGAGGCCTTGCTTTTAAACCCAACGTTCGCCAGGCGCTAACATCTTGCATTCCCGCTAAATCTAGCGCAAATTTGTTTACATCTGCAGTGCACATAACATAACCTAAACTTAATTATTAACCTCGAGAGAAGACGAAAATGTTGTTTCCGCAATAGTCTCACTTTATACTATAACAAAGGAGTTAAAAAATTTAACTTTATGCTATAACAAAGAAGTTGAAAATATCTTTATACTATAACAAAATTAACTTTATACTTTATGCTATACTACACTTTATACTATAACAAGGTTAACTTTATGGCCCGTACTTTTAAAACCTTTTGCTTTTTCTCGCGTTTTGTTTCATTCGCCGAAGCGCTAGATTTAGCAGGAATCCAAGATGTTAGCGCCTAGCGATCCCTTTCGTTCGCCAGGCCTGGCGAACACCTGCCTTAGTTTAAAAGTAAGGCCTCCCTCACTCAGATGTTCGCCAGGCGAAGCTTCGCCAGGCGAACGCCAGCATTGGCGAAAGGTTTTAAAAGTACTTTATACTATACTATATCAACCTTATACTTTTATACAAAAAATAACTTTATACTTTAACAAGAATTTAAAAATTACTATTTTACTATTCCTAACTGATGTAAGATATTGATATGTAGGCCTACAAGGGTATCATTAGAGACGCCTCATTATAGGGCGGTGGAGCACTACAGCCATGTTTCTATAGCCAAAAGTAAACATGCCGCCATAAAAAACACTTCTGGTAATATTTGTGAAAAGAACATTATCCTTACAACCAAAATAACAACAACCTAAACCTAAATAAGTCATCTCGGGGTGGGGGGTAGGGGTTGGGGGGTAGGAATACAGCTGATGTCTTGAGCTCTCGACTGGAACATCGAAGGTCTTGAAAAAAATACGTATGTACGTTATTTCATAATAAATTATGATTTTAAGATATTTTATAATTTCAATGTGATTTCTACATCCTATCATACACAAATATGTTACTAATTTATAATTTGAAAGCAAGAAAATGGTATTCAAACAGCTCTCTTCGCCAGGCTGTTCCAATATGATCTTTCGCCAGCCCTGGCGAACGTTCGCCAGGCATGATTTTAAAAGTACGAAATTCCGGATCGCCCGGCGAAACCTTTCGCCAGCCCTGGCGAAAGGTTTTAAAAGTACGGGCCTAACACACAACACACACACGCACACTTATATATATAAATATATATATATATATATATATATATATATATATATATATATATATATATATATATATATATATATATATATATATATATTTATATATTTATATATATACATACATATATAATATATATACACATATATGAATACCTTATATATATGTGCACCACCGTCTGCCGGGACACATCCGCCCACAGAGCGCGCCGAAGGGAATCCCGAAGCCGCCCGCCCGCGCCCCGCCCGACGGCGCGAGGGGCGGCGTCCAGAGCGAGGCCGCCGCCGGGGCCCTCAAAGCGGGAGGAAGAATGGCCGCCAGATTGTTTGTTCAAAAAGGTTATCAAATTCATTCCGGCCGAAAAGACTGCGCGCCCGGCGAGGCGTGTGGTGCCGCCCGCGCCCCCGTGTGCAATTGATCTGCAACCCAGAACTATAGGAAACCCGCTAACCGTTCTGGAAACTTCTGCAGCTTCGACGTGGATTCTCGAACGGGCCAGTAATAAAATCGACTGTGGTCCTTCCGCTGCGCTATATTTTTTGCAGATATATTTTTTCCCCCGTTTTTGTCAAGGTGCCAATAAAAGATGGACAGATAGCCATCAAAAGCCGCCATAAAAGAATTCAAATAGAGGCAGTAAACCCGATGTTGTGAAAATAAATAAAAGAAATAAAATCTACGCAGTTATTTGCCAGGAACGTCGGTGTTCATGCCGCTGGGATGAGTGGTCGCTCAGCCTCATTTCGATCGAAGTCGAAGCCATAAAGTCTGACTTCCTCGATCTTGAGACAGAGGAAGGGGGAGCTTTAAACGTTCTCTAATGTTTTCTTATCAAATACTAAGCTAATTAAAAGATACATTTTTTTCTTCTTTTGTAACGAGAGTGTTGTCTGCATAAGATTAAGTGATATAAAATACACAATTCAATTTATTAGAAGAAGAAGAAAAAGAAGAAAACGTCCCCTACAGATGACCCAAGAAACACTGACGTCATCGGTGTCATGAGTGACAGGAAGGCGGTCTCGAGTCGCCTTGAAGTGTCCGTCGAAATCTGAATATTGCAATTTCTTCCACTCTTGATGTCCCAGGCTGAGGATCTGACCCTTTCTCTGTCTCTTTCTTTCTCTTTCTCACTCTCTCTCTCTATCTATCTAGCTCTTACTTTCTCTATCCGTCTGTCTTTCTCTTTCTCTTTCTCTCTCTCTCTCTCTATCTATCTATCTAGCTCTTACTTTCTCTATCCGTCTGTCTTTCTCTTTCTCTTTCTCTCTCTCTCTCTCTATCTATCTATTGATCTCATTTTCGCTCTCTCTCTCTCTCTTTCATTTACTCTATCTATGTATCTATCTATCTCTCTGTTATTCCCTTTTTTCTTTCTTTCTGTATCTGTCTGTCTGTCTATCTTCAATCTCTGTCTACCTTTCTTTCTCACTCTAATTTTCTGCCTTTGTCTCCCTCTCTCTCTATCTGTCGATCTCTCCATCTCTCTTGCTTTCTCTTTCTATTTCTGTCTGTCTCTCTCTCTCTCTCTCTCTCTCTCTCTCTCTCTCTCTGTCTCTCTCTCTCTCTCTCTCTCTCTCTCTGTCTCTCTCTCTCCTCTCTCTCTCTTTCTCTTTCTCACTCTCACTCTCCCTCTCGCTCTCTCTCTCTCTCTCTCTATACCTATATATATATATATATATATATATATATATATATATATACATATATGTATATATATATATATATATATATATATATGTATATATATATATATATATATATATATATATATATATATATACATATATATATATATATACACACAACAGGAAAAACGAAGGGGCAAGAAAACACACGGATATGCCGAAGGCCTTTTCGCTATTCCCTTCGTTATTCCTGTTGCAATCTGTTCATCATGAATTACACACACACACACACACACACACACACACACACACACACACACACACACACACACACACACACACACACACACACACACACACACACACACACATATATATATATATATATATATATATATATATATATATATATATTCCATAGATTTTTATGTCATTGATTAGTTATAATCTTTATCAACTGATGAAGCCTTGCAGTTCAGGTGTGTGTGTGTGCGTGTGCGTGTGCGTGTGCGTGTGTATGTGTGTGTATGATATCCGTCAGTATTATCTCCTTATTCAGAAACATTTCTCTAATTCTCTAATTTCCATCCCATCTCTGTTGTATATGTAAATCAATTTCCTTTTTTGGGAGAACTTTGCTGAAAAAATCCTTTCCGTAGCATTATTAGCATTCGGTCCTCCTGGGAAATCACCGCATATGAGGATTCTGTCCTTTTTGGGCTAAAAAGTTTGGTGTTGCTTTGTTCTATTTCCTAATCTGTTTATTTGACTTTAATTTTTGGTTCACTTTAAAATTTGCCGTTTCGTGTGTTCAAATTATGTTTGCAAATATGAACTTACGTGTATCAGGTTTTCTTTATGTTCTTTGTTTTTTATTTTAGAATGTGTGAAAATGTAAAAACAACGAAACATGACAGCGCTTAATACCTTTTTTCATTTTAAACTGCTCCTTGAAAAAATGAAAAATAAAAATTTAATCGCATTTTTTGTAAAGTCAAAGAAATGTTGGGCCATCCGAAGAAAACGGGAAGTTCCTATTTCAAGTCATTTCGTTAGACCATCTGTATCTTCAAAATTATTCTTAGGACAATAATTAACAGAAAAAGCAACTGGAAGAAGTATAAGTTATTGGATAAAAAGATGAATGTATAAACAAATATAGATGAAAAGGGCTTTTCTTTAGAAAAAAATTACGTCTTTTAATATTAATACAATAAAATATATATATATATATATATATATATATATATATATATATATATATATATATATATATATATATATATATATATGTATGTATATATATATATATATATATATATATATATATATATATATATATATATATATATATATATATATATATATATATATATATATATATATATATATATATATATATACATACATATATATATATATATATATATATATATATATATATATATATATATATATATATATATATATATATATATATATATATATATATATATTTATGTTTATATGCATACACATATACGCCCATCTGCATCCGAACGCACCTAATCATCGGCTCCCTTCCGACGGAGCTCCGCCCTAATCCCCCCGAAGGCAGACGGAAATGCAATCGCAATGAAGGATAATATTCCAGGAACTAATTAAGATCGCGATGCGTGAGGCGGCGGGTGGCAGCTGCCCATCGCCTGCCACGCTCCGCACCGAACGGGCCGGATAATGAGCATTTTCTGCGG
>NC_091550.1:53450231-53452731 GCF_042767895.1 Penaeus vannamei
AGACGGATGATTTGAAAACATTGCTCTGAAATTGAATGAAATATTCTCAATGGAGCCTCACCTTACAAATTCGTTAATTCACTTTAGATCTTCAGTCTGCCAGAGAGTAAGGTCGTGGTGACCCTTATGATTACAAAGATTTTCACCCTTACGCTCGCTAATGGTCCTCTTTAACAACTAATCCTGCTTTTAATTATGTGGTGGCGTTTCCCTTTCAGCGGGTAAGATCTTAGCAAAGGAGAGGACATAATAGCCGGGCCGCCATACCTTGATGAGGGCTTCTAGCAGGTGGGAGGGAACAGCACAGGTCATCCTACGTCTCTTGGAATCAAGTGCATCAACGAATCATTTCAGTATATTAACACACACACAGATCATGACACTAATAAACACACATACACATATTCATGCGCATTCAAACGCACATATGCGCTCACACACACACACACACTCACTCAATCACACACACATACACACACACACGCGCGCGCGCGCACAAACACCCCCACACACAGCCATCAAGACCAAATGGTCCTCAATTAGTCAGTGTAAAAGCACGTGACAGATTCGCCCCGACAGACCCGGATGGGAAACCTAAATCGGCGATCAACTTTCATCGCCTTTATTCCCTCACTTTTCCCTCCCGTTGCCACCTCGCGCCAAGACCTAGGCCTTAACTTTCTCATTTCTTCCCTCCATTTCTTTAGAATTAACTAATTTAACCAAGTTTTTTGGTTCTGGCTGATCGCGGTCGAAAGTAATTCTAACATGTTAATTTTAACATAGGTTTTTATTTTTGTGATAATGTATGATCTTTCTGTAATCCTGGTTAGATGAGTTTCCTTGCCAAGATCCTTCATGGTCCAAAACCCACAGACATGAACACACGCACGCAGAAAAAATAAGTGTCTGCGTGAAGTGTGCGTTCTGCATCTCTCTCCCACTCTCTATATATTTCTCTATCCCTTCTTTGCGTGCGTGCGCGTGTGTGTGTGTGTGTGTGTGTGTGTGTGTGTGTGCGTGTGGACTTATATATGTGTGTTTGTATATGTATGAATCTCTTTCAGTCTTTCTCTCTCCTTTCCACTTTATGCATCTTTTGTCTCTTCTGTCTTCCCGCCTCTCTCCTTCTTCTCCGCTATTTTACCCGCTCCCTTGTCCTATAAAAAAAAGAAAGAAAGAAGAAGAAGAAAAAAAAACATGACTCAGCCCCTTACAGCCTCCCAGAACAACTCCGCTTACGTCGTCTTTTTCTCCTGACGAAGGCCCAGTGCGCCCTCCCGGAGTATCGCCGCAAGGGTGAGAGTCGTATGGCATGGGCGGCGGGCGCGCGTGAGCCTCAAGACGCTGCCGCAGGGTATTGGGTCTTCGGGTTCGATCAGGGGCGTGATGTTATCTGGGCGGGAGGGAGACGGAGGTGGGAGGGAGGAAGGGAAAGGGAGAGGAGGGGAAGTAGGAGAGGAGGAAGGGAAATAGGGAAAGGGGAAATGGGAGAGAAGGAAAGGGGAAAGTGGGAAATGGGAGGGGAGTGTGAAAAGGGGAGAGGGGAAGGAAAGAGGGAAGTGAGAAAGGGGAGAAGAGGGATGAGGGGACGTGAAAGGGGGAGAGAGAGAAAGTGAGAAAGAGGGAGGAAGAAGAGGGGAAAGGGGGGAAAGGGCGGAGGGGGGAGTGATAAAGAGGGGGAGGGGAAGAGTTGAAAGAGGTAAAGAGGAAAGGGGAGAGGAAGAAGTGGGAAAGGAGGAACGGAAGAGAGGAAGAAAAATAAAAAGAAAAAAAGAAAAGGCAGAAGGGAAATATCGTGATACTGTATCACTAAACAATACACATATTTCTGCGTGTGGGAAACGAGCGTATTTGTGTACGTGCACACTATGTATAACATCCTGTAAACTCATTCACGCACACGAACACGCACAATATCTTACGAACGCAACTCACTCCCAACTCCCTCATCTACCCAATGAGACCAAATGAGCAAAGACCAATGATATTCATATTCATCTACCCAATGAGACCAAATCGGCGCGCAAAGGCCGAATCGCGGGCCGCCCAGACCTCTTCCCTTGACGCTTCGAAAAAAAAGAAAAAAAAAAAATTCCGTTCGTCCCGAGGCGCTTAATGGTTCATGGCGCCGCCGGTTAATGTTTCATGAAACATGGCCTCGGTCCGGGTGGCTCGGCTGGCCGGAATATTTCACGGCAACGGTATTTCTTTTTAATTCTTCGGCGTCGGGGGAGTTGGCGGAATATAACGCGGGCTCGGATAAAAAAGAAAAGAAAGAAAGAAACGAAAAAAAGAGAAAAATACACACACACACACACATACGCATATACATACACACATACATATGCCCTGACGGAGCAATAGTGAAAAGGCCTTCGGCATATTCGTGTGTTTTCTTGCCCTTCTCTTCGTTGTTCCTGTTGCATATATATATATATATATATATATATATATATATATATATATATATATATATATATATATATATATATATATA
>NC_091550.1:53454577-53457077 GCF_042767895.1 Penaeus vannamei
GGAGAGATCGCAGGCAGCGGCGGAGCCTCTCCCCCCCCCCCTCCACGCAGCTGCCGTGTCAGTCTAAGTGCCGAAGAACTAAAAGTTTTCTGAGACTAACTTTCCACGAAATAACGCTAATAAAGTCGACAACAGTGAACTTGGATGCCGCACAAAACCTGATGGAACAAGTTTCTGATTTCTTTTTTTTGGGGGGGGCTTGAAAATGTTCAAGACTTTCTATATGTCCAATTATCTATATATCTATATATCTATATCCATCTATCTATCTCCACATATATACATACATATATATACATATGTATATGTATATATGTGTGTGTGTGTGCGTGTGTGTGTTATTCTGTGTGTATATGTATGTGTGCATGTATTCAGTTATCTATTTATTTATTCATCTACGTATATATTTATTCAGATATGTATTTTCCAAAAAAGAAAAACAAAAAAAGAAATAGAGAAATGCGCCTGATACCTTAAAAAAACTTATATTTTCCATAAGAGACAGGAGGCTGCATAGTCTCTGACGCTCCTTCTCCGCCCCATTTCCTCTTCTCTTCCCCCTCCTATCTCCCCCTCATTTCCCCTTCTCTCGTCCCCTGTTCTCCTATTTCCCCTCCCTCTGTCCATCTCCCTTACCCATTCTTCTCCTTTCCCTTCTCCTCTTTTCCTTTTTTCATTTGACTCCTCTCCTCCCTTATCTTCCATCCCTTTCCGATCTCCACCCACTCTCTCTTTCTTTCCGTTCTCTTTTCCAATCTTTCCCCTTTTATTTTTCTCTTATCTCCCCCTCTTCTCATGCACTATTCTCCGTCTTTCTCCCCGTGTTCATCTCCCCTCCCGAGCTATTCTTCTCCCTTTTCCTTTCCCTTATTTTCCTCTTCCCTTCCTCTTCCTCTCCCCCTCTCTTCTTATTTCTCCTCTCCTCCTACTATTTCTAATTCCGCTCACCCTACTCTGCCCCCTCGGTACCTTCCTCTCCTCTTTTCCTTCCTCTCACCTATCTCCTCCTCCCCTCTGACATCTCCTTCTTCCCCCTTTCCCTTTTCCCTTTTTTCCCTTCCTCTTCTCTCCTTTCTCCTCAACCCATCTCCCATCCCCCTTCCTCCTTCTCTTCCCCTTCATCTTCTCTCCCTTTCCCCTCTGCCTATTTACCTCCTCCTTCCTTCTTCCCTCCCCGTCCTTCTCACCCGCTATTCTCCTTCCCTTTCCCCATTACCCATCTCCCTCCTCCCCACCCTATCCATCTCGTCTAGTTCCCCTCTGTCTATCCTATCTCCCCGTCCCTCTCCCCTCTGTCCCCCCCTCCCCCTTTTCCCTCTGTCCATCCCCCTCCCCCGTCCCTCTTCCCCTCTTCCCCTCTGTCCAAATCCCCTCCCCTTTTCCCTCTGTCCATCCCCACTTCCCGTCCCTCTCCCCTCTTTCCATCCCTCCTTCCCGTCCCTCCCCCTCTGCCCATCCCTCCTTCCCGTCCCTCCCAGTCTTTCCATCGCCCCTCCCCGTCCCTCCCCAACTGCCCCCTCCGCTACGCCTCACAGCTCTGCATATATCAAGAGAAATCAGCCTCGGTATGGAGCCTTGCCAGGATTTTCCTTCGCGGACTCGCACAATTTTCGACGGTCGAGAACTCTACCGCCGGATGCACGTATTTTGCTTTTGCTCAATGCTCATTTATGGGCGTTGTATCTCTTTTCTTTATATATATGAGTCTTGGGCTTTTTTTTCTCTCTCTCTCTCACTGTTTTTTTTTCTTTCTTATTTTTCTCTCTCACTGCTTTTTTTCTTTCTTTTTTTAACGACGACGAGAATCCATCCTGTGGAGAAATGGTAGAAGGTCTTTGGTCGTCTCGGTATACAGTGATGCGAGATTGAACGCTCTGATGTATTTCCCATTTTCTTCTCTCTTTCTCATTTTCTTCCGTCTTCCTCTCTGTTCTTCCGGTTATTTTCTTCACACTATCATACTTATTCCCACCTTCTCTTTCCCTGGTTCGGTGCCAAGGAAAATCCAAATATGATATAGGATAATTATCAACTTTGACGTTTCGAGTACGGCTAGACTCCTGTTCAGACGATTAAACAGAAAGTTTGACCGTTTTTCTTTTCTCACCATGGCTTCCATCCACTCTTTATTACCTCTATATTCCTCTCTTTTTCAACTGAGCTCATCCCAATAATTACACCCTTATATTCCTCTTTTCTTCCACTTCTATCTCTCCTCATAAGGAGAAAAAAAAAAGAAAAAAAAAGTTACCAACTGAATCACGAAGAGAAGCAATTTACAAAAAATTAAACAGTGAACTCCCAACTCCGATAAGTAATTTATATCTGTAAAGACACCTGAGCCAGAGTCAGGTGGACTGAACGGCAGCGAGGAAAGCAGCGGAGGGAGACAAGGAGAACTAAGCGCTAATATACTTGTGGAGGTGCATGTGCCTTGCGTGTGGCGTATGTATGTTCCGGTGAGATAAATGAATGATAAAGAGAGAGAGAGAGAGAGAGA
>NC_091550.1:53459577-53467077 GCF_042767895.1 Penaeus vannamei
GAGGCCAGACGCACACGCATGAACGAGCAAACAATCAGACAAAACAAACCAACACCAAAAACAGAGAGAAAGAGGAAAGGCTAACCCCCACCAATAAGCACACAGCACACGTGAACCCTTCACCCCCCCTCCCCGCCCTTCCCTTCAGCTCACCTTTTCCATTCCTTCACGGGAATCAGCTGATCATCTGACCCTCCCGTCCGTCATCCAAGCTTATCAGGGGATCACCTGCTCTCCGCCTGATTTCCACCCGAATTTCACCCGATTTTCAGCGCAACGAAACTATTGATGTCAGTCGAAGCATGTGAAGGAGGCAGAAATTGGCTCTCGAGGGGAAAATTATCGCCAGCACTTTTTGACCCTTCGTGCCCGATCGCCGATGCCTGGCTGGCCCTGGGGCGGTCTGGCGGCTCGGGTTATGCATAGTAATCTTTTGCTTCGTTTTTTTTTCCTTTCTTTCTTCCTCAAGACAGCGCTGGGACGAGGCTGCTTACCTGTCCGTCCGGCCATTCGTCTGCCGAGGTATGTATGTGTGTAGCTATGTACTCAGTGTAGCTATATACATTACATGTGTATATATATGTATATATATATGTATATATTTATTTATTTAATCATTTATTTAAGAATATGTATTCATATATATATATATATATATATATATATATACATACATATATATATATATATATATATATATATATATATATATATATATATATATATATATAAATATATATAAATACATATATATATATGTATATATATATATATATATATATATATATATATATATATATTCATATATACATATGTATTTATATATATTTATATATATGTATATATATATATATATATATATATATATTATATATATATATATATATATTATATGTTTCTGTCTATCTATCTATCTATCTATGTATACACACACACTCACACACACACACACACACACACACACACACACACACACACACACACACACATATATATATATATATATATATATATATATATATATATATATTTTTGTATATATTTGTGTGTGTGCGTGTGTGTGTGTGGATATCTATATCTATATCTACATATGTATATATATGTATATATATATGCATATATATATATATATATATATATATATATATATATATATATATATATATATATATATATATATGAATATCTATATCTATATCTATCTATCTATGTAGAATATTTATATCTATATCTATCTATCTATATATGCATACAATTCGAATCAGTTAAGAAACACCAAAATAACCCAAGTGAATTCCGGCCAAAATCCCCGCAGTAAAATAGTGCGCCTCTTAAATTCCATCTTTGTGTATTTGAAGTCCTGTTGAGCCAGTTCATCAGAGTCAAGTTCGGCGAGCGAAATTTATGATATTGGGCCGCATTTCCCGTGTGACTTCGGCCGAATCTCAGAATGTATCGTAAGGTACAAATCCTGTACATCTGGTTCACATGTAAAGACAGATTATTCCATTAGCACTGTTATGAAGTGTTCGCATGTAAGTTGAATGTAGCCAATTAGCGCAAAGCAAATGCACCTTTAAGTTTTTGCAGGCAGGTAAATGCAATTAAAGTCTGTGCAAACTGATCGAGATACAGGCGCCGGCAGGGCAGGAGAACTATATTAGAAGAGGTAACAGTCGCTCACGTGTCAGACTGTGTAACAGCGTTCATGATGCCTGTTTAATTGACTTCCTGCTGCGCCATTTGCGAGAATTTTTTTTTCTCCCTCGTAACTGATGAGGGAGAGAAATTTGTTGGCTTATCAGTGTGATTGCATCGTGTTTGGGACTTGTTTATTTTTATTTTCCCCTTTCTATCTTTCTCTAGCTGTCTGTCTATCTGTTTATCTATTTATCAGCCTTTATCTATCTATCTGTCAATTTCTGCCTCTCTTTCTCCCTTTCTCTTTCTTTTTTTCTAACTTTCCTTTTCTCTTCTTCTTCCTATCCCTCTCTCTTTGCCCCTCCTTCTCTTTCTTCCTTCCTCTCCCCTACATCACTCCCTCTTACCTACCTTTGCTTCCACTCTTCTTCCCCCCAGTCTCTTTCTTTCTCTCTTTCTCTCTCTCTCTCTCTCTCTCTCTCTCTCTCTCTCTCTCTCTCTCTCTCTCTCTCTCTCTCCCCTCCTCTAACTCTCCCTTTTTCCTCCCCTTCCTCCCATTCCTCCCCTCCCTCTCCCTCTCCTTCTCCAACCCTCTCTCCCTCCCTGCCCCTCCCTCTCCCTCCCCCACTCCCTCTCCCTCTCCAAACCCCCCTCTCCCTCTCTCCCTCTCCCTCCCCCCTCCCATCTCCCTCTCCCTCCCCCTCTCCCTTTCCCTCCCCCCACCTCCTCCCTCCCCCACTCCCTCTCCTCCCCCCTCCCTCCTCCCCCACTCCATCTCCTCTCCCTCCCCCACTCCCTCTCCCTCTCCCTCCCCCTCCATTTCCCTCTCCCTCTCAACCCCCTCTCCTCCCTCCCCACTCCATCTCCATCCTCCTCCCCCCACTCCCTCCCCTCCACCCCTCTCCCTCCCCTCTCCCTCCTCCCTCCCCCTCCATCTCCCTCCTCCAAAAGCCCCACTCCCTCTCCCCTCTCAACCCTCCCTCCCCCCACTCCCTCTCCCTCTCCTCCTCCTTCTCCCTCCCCCACTCCCTCTCCCTCTCCCTCCCCCACCCCATCTCCCTCTCCAACCCTCTCTCCATCTCCCTCTCCCTCCCCCTCTCCCTCACCCTCTCTTTCACGCACTTTCCTCGCCGTTCATCAGAGGACTTAATAAGCTGATACGAAACTTGTCGAACCTTTGGAACAATTGGTGCGGGAAGTTGTGACTCCTGGAGAGGAATCGCGGACCTTAAGAACCGGGAAGGAAGGAGACATATTGAGAGGGTTTGTCTTATCTTCCGTTTATTTCTTTTATCTGATTTTATCTGTTTATTTATCTATCTTTTTTAGATTTCATTTTTACTCTGTTTTATTTTGTTTTATTCAATTCTAGTCTTATTTCATTTTTATTTTGCTATATTTCATTTAGATATATTTATATTGTATCTTATTTTATTCTATTTTATCTAATCCATTCTTTTTCATTTAATTTTTAATTTGTTTTATTCTATCCTATTATTTGATCGTGTTTATTTTTTATCTTACTTCATTTCAATTCATTTTTAAAATTCTAATCTAATTTTATTTCATATTCTATTTCATTTCACTTTATTTAATTCTATTTGATTTAGTTTAATTTTAATTTTATTCTTTTCACTTTATTCCATTTCATTTTCTTCATTCATTTTATTTTATTCTATTTTCTTATCTATTATAAGTTATCTTTTTTTTTATATAAAGGGGAGATGATGATAGAACAGCGAATTTATGGATCAAAAACAGTTCTGTTTAATGTTATCTTTTTATTATTCGTTATATCTTTAGTTTTGTTTTATTTTATTTTATACTATTTGCTTCTTTATTCTCCTATTTTTCTCTTTTTTTCTTTACTAATTCTATCATTATTATTATCATTCTAGATAAACAAGAGACAATGGGTAGAGTTGTGACCTTAAGGAATAGGATTCTTACTCTTATCTTATTTTTCATGTATTTATTTGCTTTTTATTTGTCTATTTATTTATTACCTTATCTATTCATTTGGATATTTACTTATTTCTTTTATTTTGCATTCACCTTCTGATTTATTCATTTATTATTCAAGAAATTTTATGCGATAGAAAAAGTAAAAGTTGAATGAGATAACGACTAACGAGGAATAAAAGAAGGAATTAGAAAAATTCAATAAAACGTAAAGAAAGACCTTTTGTGACTTCAGCTTTAAGGAAATCTTGGAAAGACCGTCACATCTTGTAGATACACGATGATGGAAATGAGGACAACTTCCGCCTCTTCTCTCTCTCTCTCTCTCTCTCTCCCTCCCTCCCTCTCTCTCCATCTATCTATCTCTTTCTCTCTCCCTCTCTCTCCTTCCCTACCCACTCTCTATCTATCTATCTGTACGCCCCACGCACAAACACACGCATCGAACACACGCACAAACCCCCTTCGCACCTTCCCCCTCCATCCCCGCCCCTCCGCACCCCTCCCCCGCCCCTTCGCCCCCTCCCCTCCCTCCCCCGCCCCTCCGCACCCCTCCCCCTCCCTCCCTCGCCCCTTCATAGCCCTCCCCTCCCACTCCCCCACCCCTCCGCACCCCTCCCCCTCCATCCCCCGCCCCTCCGTACCCCCTCCCTCCCCCTCCCCTCACTGCCGCCTTCCTGAAGAAGAGCTGAAGGATGCTGATCCCGCCCTCGCTCTCCTCAGCCCCCCCCCCCCGCGCCCCTGGCTGGATTGGCCTCCTCAAGGGCTCGTTCCCGCGGCGGATGCGTCCTCGTCGCCGCGCCATTCATCCTCGTAAGGCGGAGGACTTCAAATGGCTCTGGAATCCTCACGGCGCGTGGCCGGGTTTTGTTTGGGGAAGGGGTGAGTGTGTGCGTGTGGGAGTGAGAGTTCATGTGTGTGTGTGAATAAAGGAGTGCATTTGAGTGTGAGTAATGGAGTGTGTGTGCGTGTGTGTGTGTTTTTGTGCGCGCGCGTGTGTGTATGTGCGTGCGTGCTTGAGCGAATGAGGAAGCGAGCTGTGTACGAGTGAATGAACGAGGGAGAGAGTGTGTGTATGCATGTATGTGCGTGCGTGCGTGAGTGAATGAGGGAGTGAGTGTGTGTATGCATGTATGTGCGTGCGTGCGTGAGTGAATGAGGGAGAGTGTATGTGCATGTTTGTGCGTGCGTGCGTGAGTGAATGAGGGAGTGAGTGTGTGTATGTGTGGCGAGGAAATAGAGCGCAAACGTTTGGAGCGGTGGCCGCCCACGTGACTCCGCCGGGAACGTGTGATTAGCGCAAATTACTTTCAGACTCAGGTGGGGCGGAGATAGGGGGGAGCAAGAGGAGATGGGAAGGAAGGAGGTGGGAAAGGGGGGGAGGGGGAAGGAGGTGATGGGTGGGCAGGGGGAAGGAAGGAGGAAAGGGAGAACAAGGTGGGGGTGGAGGGGGGCTAGGGGGAGGGAACAAGGGGGGAGGAGATGGAAGGGAGGAGAAAGGGGAGAGGAAAAGGGGGGGAGGAAGGGGGAGAGAAAGGGGTGAGGGGATGGAGGGCTGGAAAGAGGAAAGGGCGAAGGAAAGGAAGGAGGGAAGGGAGACAAGGACGATGCGAGAGGAAAGGAAGAAGCTAAATAGGGAAGAAGCGGACAAATGGATGAAAGAAATGAAAACGGAGAAGGAAAAGGAGGCAGGGCGAGGGGGATGAGAGAGATGAAAAAAGGAGGAGAGGAGAGATGAAGGGGGAGGGCGACACAGGGGGCTTGAGAGACCTAAGGAAGGGCGGAAAGAAAGGGAAGAGGAGGAGAGGGAGGGAAGGGATGGGGAAGAAAGGGGATAAAAAGTGGTGAGAACGGAAGAGATGGTGAGGAGAAAGGGACGGGGAAAGAAGAAGAAGAAGAAGAGAGAGAGAGGGCAAGGAGAGAGAGAGAGAGAGAGAGAGAGAGAGAGAGAGAGAGAGAGAGAGAGAGAGAGAGAGAGAGAGAGAGAGAGAGAGAGAGAGAGACGGAGACAGGGAAAGAAAATAAATTTGAAGGCGAGAAGCGAAGAGAAAATATTCCGGCAAAGCGATTCAAAAGAAGTCAAAACAAGAAGAATCACCCATGCAAGAGAAGGCTCAAATAAATGACAAAGAGAAAGAGAGAAAGGGAAAGGACCAAACGTCTACGGAACTCCCTTCGTGCTTTGGCCTCATTTGCGTCCGTGTCGTTACTGCCTTCGTCGGCGAGTTGGCTGTCCGGGACGCATCGGGCCTTCCGTGGGTTGGTGGTCCGTCTTCCGTCCGTCTGTTTGTTTCTGCCTCTATCTCACTGTCTCTGATTCTCTCATTCTCTCTCTTTCTGTCTATCTCTATCTATCTCTCTCTTTCTCAGCCTCTCTCTCCCCTTTTCCTTTCTCTCTCTCTCTCTTCCCTCCCTCTCTCTCTTCTCTCTCTCTGTCTCCCTCCCTCCTTCTCCCACCCCTCTCTCTACCTCTCTCTCTCTATCTATCTATCTCTATTTCACTCTCTCTTTCTCTCTCCCCCCTTTCTCCCGTCCCCCCTCTCTCTCTCCATTTCTTAGAAATTTGCATATTCCTCAACGTCACTCAAGAGTATACTGCCAACTTATTATGTATTCATATTCATACCTTTTTAGAGCACCAAGTACGCATAATCTTAACTATCTTTCTCTCTCCCCCTCTCCGTCTGTCTGGTTGTCTATCTATCTGACTCTCTGTCTGTATGTCTATCTGTATATTATTCTCTCACTCCTCCATTCTCTGTTTATCTCTATCTACCAGTCTTTCTCTCTTCTCTCTCGCTCTTTTGATATTTTCGTTTTCCTTCCCACGCTCCTTAACGCCGCTCGAGGGCATATCACCAGCTTATTACATATTCAGAAACAAACTCGCCAAATCTGCACACCAAGAGTAAAAAAAAAAAGAAAAGAAAAAAAAAAGCCTCTGGAACTCCAAGGAAGGAAAATTATTCGTCCCAAACTCTCATGTCCTCTCATGGGAAAACACGCGCAGATAACTCCCTCTAATTCGGCTGAAAGTTAATTAAACAGATTACGGGGAAGCACATTCCTGCAACTGCTAATCGAGCGAGGGCGCAGGACCGTTCGCAGAAGAGGCGGCTCCGGGTCTCGCTCGCTTCTTTATGGAAGGTCTTAATGAGGCTTATCGGCCATTGTGGAAAATATGGTGGGGGGTGATGATGAAGGGTGTAGAAGGTTGGGGGAAGGGGAAATGGATGTGGTGGGGCGGGGGAAGGTAATGAAGGGGTGTAGGGTTGGGGGGAAGGGGAAATGGATGTGGTGGGGCAGGGGGGAGGGGGTGATGAAAGGGGTGTAGGGTTGGGGGAAGAGGGGAATGGATGTGGTGGGGCGGGGGGGGGGGGGGGGGGATGATGATGAAGGGTTGTAGGGTTGGGGAAGGAGAATAAGGGTGTGGTGGGGCAGGTGGGGAGGTGATGAAGGGGTGTAGGGTTGAGGGAAGGGGAAATGGATGTGGTGGGGCGGGGAGTGAAAAGTGAGTGAAGGGGAGTGCAGGGAAGGGAAATG
Source organism: Penaeus vannamei (assembly GCF_042767895.1). NCBI lineage: Eukaryota > Metazoa > Arthropoda > Malacostraca > Decapoda > Penaeidae > Penaeus > Penaeus vannamei. The sequence goes on from NC_091550.1 coordinate 53,466,724, forward strand.
GGAGATATGGTGTGTGTGGGGGGGGGTGTTATGAGGGGGTGTAGGGGGGTGGGGAAAGAGGAAATGGGAGATATGGTGAGGGTATTGGGGAGGAGAGGGGGGATGTTGGGGGTAGGAGGAAAGATAGAGGTGTTACGGGTGGTGGGTCGGAAAGGGGAGATGGGGAATTTGAAGGACGCTACTTACAATAACAAAAACAATGATAATGAAATTGGGAATAAAATAAAAAACCTAACCTACTTTGTGCCTTTATAATTACATCCTTTAAATAGCTATAAGTATCGATTGTGTTTCGTTCGGATGTCCAGGCAGGTGGGGAAATCACCTGCCTTTCTCGAGGTCTCTTTCCTTGAG
>NC_091550.1:53472077-53474577 GCF_042767895.1 Penaeus vannamei
AAGGGGGGAGGGAGAAGAAGAGAGAAGAGAGAGAGGAGAAGAGACAGAGAAGGGGGCGGGGGCAGGCAGGCAGATAGACAGAGAACAGGCACATAGATAGACAGGCAGACGTATATGAAGATAGATAGATACACCATTAGACAGATAAAGACAGAGAGAGAGATAGAAATGCCAAGGGACAGACAGACTGACAGACAGATAAACGGACAAACAGGAAAATAGAGAGAGAGGAGCAGGACAGGCAGACAAATTTTATATTTACACAGAAGAATCAAAGTTTAGATTTCAAAAACTTAGAATTTACATTTAATTGAAATAGATTGATTTGAAAGTACAATTGATATATTTAAGATACTTTGAACTTACGTTTAGAACACTTAAAACGAACACTTTGAGCAGCTAGACTTTTCACTTAACACTTAACACAAAGTAGGGACGTGACTAAACTGTGAATTTTGATTTCGTTAATGAAGATAGGAATGTGGGAGAGGGAAACGAGGGAGATAAGAAGAGAGAGATAACTGTGGGGGTTAGACGGGAAGTGATAAGAGCGAGGGAAAGGAAACTGCAGATAACTAGGTAGAGATGAATAAGGGGAATAGGACGAGAGAGGAATACATACATGCAATTACAGAGAGGGCTGCGGGGAAGCCTTCCTGAGAGAGAAGTTGGAGTAATGGAAGGGAGAGCAACAGAAAGAAAGATAGATAGACAGATAGATAGACAGAGAGAGAGAGGGGGGGGGGACTGAGTAATAGACAGAAAGAGAAAAGATGATGCACACACACACACAAAAGATAGAAAAACACCCCAAAAAATATATATACATACATACATATCCAAGGACACCATCCCTTATCGAAAGCACCTCCCCCCCTCTCCCTCCCCCATTTACCCCCCCTCCCCCTACCTATTAGCCCCTGCTTATCAGCGGCGCAACCGGACTTCAGGGGACAGGGAGCATCCACAGCCACTCAATACAGTCTGGTAAGTCAGCTCTCTTTTGTACGCCGCTGAAGGAATTTTTCTGAAGGTGGAAGTTGCTGCGGTCTCCTGAGGGCCTTGGGGAGAAAGAGGCGGAAGGAAGGTGTAAGGAGGATGGAGGAAGACGAGGTGGAGGAGGTGGAGGAGGTGGTGGTGGTGAAGGAGGAGGACGAGGGAGAGGGGGAGGAGGAGGAATGAGGTAATGTGTGTGAAAAGGAAGGGAGGAGGACAGGATGAGAAGGAGGGAAGGGAGGAAGGTGGTGAGTGGTGAAGGAGGAGGACGAAGGGGAGAGAGGAGGAGGAGGAGGTGGTGGTAGTAAAGGAAGGAGAAGAGGAGACAGAAAAGGGAGAGGAAGGGGGAGGAGAGGTGGTGGTGGTAAATGTGTGATAGTGGAAGAGGAAGGAAAAGGAGGAGGAAGACGGGTGAGGAGAGAGAATGAAGGGAGGAGGTGGACGAGGTGGTGATGATGGTGGTGAAGGAAGAAGAGGTGGAGGAGAAGGGTGAGGGAGAGGAGGAGGAGGAGGAGGGAGGAGGAGTGAAGAAGACGAAAGAGTGGAGGAGGGGAGAAGGAGAAGAGGAAGGATCAGGGAGGAGGAAAGATGGTAGGGAGGAGGGAGAGAGGAAAGGAGGAAGAGGATGATGAGGAGGAAGAAGATGAGGGGGACGAAGAGGAGGGGGTGAGGAGGAAAAAGGAGAAAAGAAGAAGAGGTATAGAAGAAAGGAAAAATAAGTGAAATTAGGAATAGATGGACGGGATAGGATAATAGGGGGTGGAAGCTGGGATAAAAAGAGGGAAATAAAAGTGGGAAGGAAATAAAAAATGAGGTCGCTTCCTCTGAAAATGACTTTTGGGAAATTCTTAACTCTCTCTCTTTTCGCCCTGTCTATCGCCTCTGACTCTCCGTTTAGCCTCCCTTTTCCCTCTCCTTCTCCTTCTCCCTCTCCCTTCCCCTCCCCCTCCCCCTCCCCCTCCCCTTTCCCTCTCCTTCCCCCTTTCCCTTTTCTTCCCCCTCTTTCTCTCCCTTTGCTTTCCATTTCCCTCTCTTTCTCCCTGTCTTTCTCTCCCGCTCCCATTTCCTCTCATTTTCCTTCTCTGCGTTGCTCCTCCTTCCCCTTCCCCCTTCCCTGACCCAAAACAACTTCTATCCCGACCCTTACCCATCCCCCTCTCTCTTTTCATCTCTATCCGTCGTTCCCCACCTCTCTCTCTCTTTCTTTCTTTCTCTCCTTCTCTCTCTCTCTCTCTCCCTCTCTCTCCCTCTCTGTCACTCACTCTTTCCTTCCCTTCCCTCCTCTCACACCCGCACTCCCTGTTTGGGAAAAGAATACAAGACAGACCCCGCCCATTCCTCGTCTGTGGGCGGCAATGTGTCAAAAGGAAGGCAATAGATTGAGTCTTCTCTGTTAAAGCCGCATCCTTTTCCTCTTTCTCTCTCTCTATCTTTCTTTCTCATTTTCACTCTTTCTCTCTTTCTCTCTATCTCTGTGTGTCTGTCTCTCAATTGTGCCATTTTC
>NC_091550.1:53482077-53486375 GCF_042767895.1 Penaeus vannamei
TGGACTACGATAGGCTTGGTTAGAATAGGATATAATAGATATAATAGGATGGGTTTGACTGGGATATCATAGGTGAGAAAAGGATAGATTCATTTACGTTAGGCAAGTTTTGTTATTGCAGGCTATATTGCTTTAGACTAAGTTTTGTTATTTTAGGTTATGGTATTTTACTCTAGATTAGGATGGTAACATTAGGATATGCTAAAGGCCTTACGGACGAGGGACAACTAGAACGAAGGCCTCTTGCTCGTTGGAAACTTCTTCCGAGTATTTAAACTTTATAGTTTAATTTCCAACACTAACGACCCACCTCATTAGGAAGGCACACAACGCTTTAAGTTCTTATCTACAAATGTTCTCGGAAAGTTGTTTCTGTACTTGTATTTTACGCAAGTCTTACTATTCAAGCTGAAATTTCCTGTCACCCTCATGCAATTCCAACGCCCAAATGACTTTACCATAGTCCTTTTTCCAAGAAACTCACACCATCTAGTATTCTGCAATATGCACAATGGTCTCCTTTGCAATTTCCTTGGCGTTTCAACATCACTCTTGCCTTGCTCATCAACTTGATAAAATGAACGTTTACAATGTCCCAACTGCCTCTAAGTTGAGTTACCTCACAATATCCCATTAGAGAAGAGCGATTAGACAGTAGATGGGGTGAACACAGCACGGATTACCTGCCATGTTCGTCTGGGTCCTCTCGTCCATAACTGAGTTGCAACATTTCATGAACATTATCGTTATTTTGAAGCAGGAGAATGATTTATTGCGATAAGCCAAAGGCACAGCCAGGCGGGAGCGGGCAATTTCTGTAACTCCTTTTGTGAATAAACGTTGAAATTCAGCTTCAAATTCAGAATTTTACTTTGGTTTCTGTTGTTTCCTTTCTTTAGAGGAATTTTTTTACTGATTGTCCTAGGAAGGCTTACTTACCAATATTTTTATTTTCCTCAGTCAGGGTCTGTGTTGCCCAGGCTTACTCATCAATCAACTATTGCGGTCTTTCCATAGTGAAAATCCCTGCTGGGGCTTCATTATTTACCCTGACAGCGAAGCTTTCCCAACGTATTAATCTCTCTCTCTCTCTCTCTCTCTCTCTCTCTCTCTCTCTTTCTCTCTCTCTCTCTCTCTCTCTCTCTCTCTCTCTCTCTCTCTCTCTCTCTCTCTCTCTCTCTCAACAAACACTTTCACTCTCTAACTGTCGCTCTACTTACCTATATATGTGTGTGTGTGTACACACACACACACACACACACACACACACACACACACACACACACACACACATATATATATATATATATATATATATATATATATATATATATATATATATATATATATATATATATATATATATATATATATATATATATATATATAACCTCTTCGATAGGGATTCGAACCCTCACCGCCATTGCAAGGAACTTGCAAGACTCTAACCACTGGGGGAAACCAAGTGATGCTTTAACAGGGAAACAGGTATCCTTGAGTATGTTCACCAGGCATAAAAGTGTTTCATCGCAAAGTATAAAGAATTAGGCAAAAATATCTTGGATTGTATTTATCTTAGTAGAAGTAATACATTTTGTCTGTTACTTATAGGCATTACATAGATTGAGATTCTTTGTAGGTTATAATGTGTTTAGATCGCGTATGATAGCATCCTCGCTCCATGACCACAGACGCTATGTGATGAATAGACAGACAAACAGACACATACATGCAGACAGGCAGGCACACATATAATATAAACAGAGAGACAAATATAGGTATATACAAATATAGACATAGATATATATGGATATAGATACAGACATACGACAAAAGACAAAAGAAAAGAGAAAGTAAAGAAAACGAAAGCGAAGAAAAAAGAGAATAAATAAAAAAAGAAGAAGGAGAGAGGGAAAGAAAGAAGGAGAAAATGAAAAAGTAATGAAGAAGGAGAGAGAGAAAGAAAAAATAAGGAGAAAAGGAAAAAAAGGGAGAGAAAGAAAGAAGAAGAAAATTAAAAGAAAGAAGAAAAGGATTTTTATTTGTGCCATCAGTCCGTTGATCCGTCGAGTTGTAAGCATGGCGGTTATGCGTCACGTGTCCGCTATTATGATGGAAATACGAAACACAATCGGCAGTGTGCGAAACTCATGAATATCTAATGGGAATCTGCGGCGCGCTGGGATGAGGGGAGATGCTGCTTGCTTGGGCGACGCGTCTCTCTCTCGGGGCTCGTGTTCTTGAGAAAGCACTTGGCCAGCTTGGATTTATGCGACGGGTTGGGTGTTTTATTATTATTAGGATTATTTATCTTTTAAAAAATTATTACTATTATTAGTATCTATTTTTTATTTATTTATTTATTTATTTATTTTTGCTATTTGCTTTCTGTGGTGCGGAGGGAATGTGGAAGGAATTTGCTTTTGATTCGGGTATTATTTGCTGTTCTGTTTTTATATCTATTCATCTATTTTCTTATTTTTCATTTTACTTTGTAGTTGTGTCTTCTAGAGTTGTTCTTAGTGTACGGTACTAGAACCTACACTCCCAAAGAACTAGTTATAAGATTAAGAATATGATGGTACAGGAGGCATATGTCACATTGTCTTTGGTTACACCCCATGAACGACTTCTACTTACATTTAAAGAAATTGATTGCTTTCCCGTGAACTTCATGTGGATGTGGATACGCCCGTGTCTCAAAAATATTGGAAATATCAAGAATTCGAGTTGAATGAGGTAGATGGGGAGTGCAAGAGTTGAGTATTTCTCTTGTTATTGTGTATTACTTTCATTCCATCTTCGTTTAGGCTACTGTACTTGCGTGTGTGCCTTGTGTTCGTTTTTATGTTCGTTGTAGGATTGCTACATGTAGATTATCATGATCATTATCATTTCACGAGTCGGTGAAACGGAGTATTTCAATGCTTGGAGGGAATTGCCTTGTTTTGCTGAACGCTGCAGTTCATAAAGAACACACCAATGTGTTCCTATCAAAACACACACGCACGCGCGCGCACGCACAGACACACACACACACACACACACACACACACACACACACACACACACACACACACACACACACACACACACGCATGGACGCACGCACACACACACACACACACCAAGCTTTACTAGCCAAAATGAGCACATGCAGAAACCCGGCAAGTGTCTGTAAGTAAAATGCTTCGTCCCCGTTTAATCGCCCTCAAGCGAAGTCGATCCGGCGAAGGCGAGCTTGCTTCCCAGGCTCTCCGGGGCGCTAAGTTGGCTGAGATTAAAACGAGTTTCTTGCTGCAACTTTGGGTGTGAAGCTGATGTGGTTATTCTCACGGGATATTTTTTCTTTGGCGTCAGTCGTTCCATTCACCTGGCAAGCGCGAGTTCTTGGGCTTATGCTCGGATTTCCATATTTTGCATCGCTATGGCGAGTTTACAATCATCTCCACGTAGATGGCGATCGCGGTGATAATTACAACGATCTCTCTGATAATCCTTCTTGTAAGAGAAGTGATGCGGATAATTAATGATGAGAATAATGATAGCAATGATAACCATATCGATACTAGAAAAGGATCGTATTAATATTTACACCAATAATAGTAATGGTGATAATAAGAACAATCGGCCTCATAACAAAGGTGATATTTGTGGCAATGACAGCGAGGATATGAAAATGGCCATGAAACAAGGCATGATAGAAGAGCTCATCTGGGGTTGGCACAGTGCCAGGGTCATACGAGGGTATTGAAAGAGGTGTCGTTATCATTATTTTTTCTTTTTTTCTTTTGAAAAGATATCTCGTTTCTTCCTTCGTATAAAGCGCTCAACTTTATTATATTTATTTTTAAAACGGGAGGGGGCTGGTGTGTGTTTGTGTGTGTGATTAATGTTTAGTCTATCGATGAAGTTCCTGTCAATAATGCACCGTAAACTGGAATCGAAAAGAATGTTATACATTATGATGTCACATAATAATTCCCTTTATTTGTGATCATATCAGTAAATAAAATACCTGATATAATGATTTTGAGAAAACTCGGGAAGTTACCTTGGCTAAGACCACATTTCCTTAATTTTTTTCAGCAATTTCATTTATAGTTTTATACCATCTATAGAAACAATGGGAAAAGAATATACAATTTCAAACCCTTACACATGCATAAATTCACATACATGCATTCACTTATACCATACACGCACACTTGTGAGGAAACATTCGTAAATCCTAGTGCAACTTATTTAAGTTTACTTATATTCAGACTAATAATTTTCCCGTTTTTATTTAAAATTAC
>NC_091550.1:53486875-53489375 GCF_042767895.1 Penaeus vannamei
TCGAGAAAGCATATGCGACCGCTTGGAGTCCTACTCAGAGTACATATCTCTTAAAATCATACTTGAGGCCGAGTCAAGACGCCGGGAAAGTGAAGCAATCATTTCATATCGCTTGTGTTGCCTTTAATTCTAAGAGAAGACATTATTGAGGATGGAAAATATGTGTATGCAAACAAACACACACACAAACTATATATATATATATATATATATATATATATATATATATATATATATATATATATATATATATATATACTATATCAACACCAACTGACTACTAAAGCACTTTTCTTTCCCCGTTTTCGTTCCCAATACCATACCTCAGCCATGTCCAATTACCATACGAAAAAATACGATAGGCTTATTACATATTTTTCTGGCATTTCTTGAGTTGTCGCCTCCGCTGCGGTGCCACGAGGACCGGTGCAATAAGCGCCAAGTGAACTGGGAGTGCCATGCTGATTAGCTCTAGCGATTAAATTGGGATACAAAACACAACCTTTTTTCAGTATTTTTTCTTTCTTTTAAAGATGATTTATATAATGACCCATTTCTTTCTTCGGTAAATCTTTATGTTTTTAATTGTCACCGAGATATATGGCTTTTATTTGATACGTTTCTTTTCTATCCCTGAACTCTCATGCCAGGAAACCCAATTCTATCATTAATTGGTTTAATGATTCACTGTAATCAGAAGTTAGAAATACGTAGATTCGTTAGATAATAAAAGTAATGACAATCACCACGACTATAATGATGATGATGAAGAAAATAATAATAGCAATAGGACAATAATGATTACGATAATAAATACAATAACAATAATAATCACAATAACATTAATAACAATGATAATGATAATGATGATAATAATAATAATGATAATAATGATAATAATGATAATAATTATAATGATAATAATGACATCAACGACACCAACGACAGCAACAACAATAACAATAATAATAATGATAATAACAATGATAATAATGAAAATAATAATAACATTAATAATGATAACAATAATCATAATAAAACGATAAAAACAAAATAATAACACATAATAACAATAACAAGAACAGTGATACTGAAAAAATATATACATTTATTTTCCCAGTTCGTATACATTCTCACTACATTATCACTAACAACTTACGCATTTTCTCCTACCACACATCATAGCATCATACCGTTTATGGCTATTATTTTCTTTTACGAAAGGTCCACATAAAAAAAGAAAAGAAAAAACTAATAAGCTTATTAAGACGTTGCCTTACCCACAACTTTTCCTTCAAAAATAAGAAGCCCCATTAAACTTCGTAATAGCGAACATGTGATAAAGTTGAGATGAGTTCATGAATCATTAAAGATGTATGATCGTCTCCTTGAAAAAGTGGGGAAGTATTGTCGCTGTATAGATAGAATAGATACAATAAATTAAACCCTGGCATGAATAAATGAATGAATATATAGTGACGTTGTATAAATAAAATGTATGCAAATACATATGATCAGTCAATAAATAAATACGCACTGTTGTCGGAGAGATAAAACTGATACAATAGATCAAACCATGATTTATAAATTAATGAATATGTATTGTTGTTGTATCGATAAAATAGACAACAGATCAAAGCATGATCAATAAGTAAATAAATTTGTAGTGCCACTGTATAAATTAGATACAAGAAATCAAACCATGATTTATAAATAAATAAATAAAGATGTAGTGTCGTTGTATAAGTAGCATAGATACAATAGCTCAAACCATAATTATGGAAACTAAATTAGAAAACAAAAATGTGATGTTCAGAATCTCCACTCATTTATATAATTTTTTTGTTAACAACAGTATCATAAATCCATATTTCACGAGATTGCTGTATTATACTGAGGGCAATGCAGCTGAGAAAGCTATTTTATTGATGTGAATAGCGAGGGTAATATAAAATATAATGAAAATAATGAACGTATCACAATGACAATGACAATCGGCTGCATTGATAATGATATATGTAATTATGAAAAAGATAAGACAAATACTAATATTAAATGCTAGACGTAATAATTATGTTTATTAATGCTGTCCAATTCACCCAAAAAAGGAAGAATGAATTGCCAAAAGGTACAATTGAATCCTTAGAAATTATGATGATGAAGTTGGAGATAGTGATGATAGTGACGCTGATAATGTTGATGATGGTGATCATCATAAGAATAATGAAAATGATTATAGTAATACTAAGAAGAACAACTTAGATGTCATCAATAATGCTTGTAAAGGTAGTTTACCATTATCATCATCACCATCATTTTTTCACCATAGTGTTTTTGTCTTTGCCATTCTGTTGTTTTTACTTTTACTGTCGTTACTTTACACATGCTTGAGTACACAGACATGCTTTCGTGAGTTTGAGTGCGTGTAAGTGTGCATATGAGAAGAAATGTGCGAGTGTCTCTTAACTGGCACATGCAATCACAAATACACACATATATA
>NC_091550.1:53494375-53504375 GCF_042767895.1 Penaeus vannamei
ATAGAAATAACAATATTTATGATATAATAATAATGATGACAGCAATGGTAATGATGATAATAATGATAATGATAATAATAATGATGAAGTTGATGATTATAATGATAATACTAATACTGCTAATAATAATGATAATAATAGCAACAATAATAATAATGATGATAATAATAGCAACAATAATAATGATGATAATAATGATATTGATAATGATAATAATAATGATAAATAATGATATTAATAATAACAACATCAATGAAAATCATGATAATAGTAAAAATAACAGCAACAATAATTGTAATGATAATGATAATGATAGTGATAAAAAACAAGAAAATAAAAAGCATTGATGATCCTATTAATACTGATGAAAAGAACAATGGTAATAGTGAAGGTAATACAGAAATCTGATGATATTTAGAATGAACAGAATGATGATAATAATGATATTAATAAAAAATATAAAAAAAACAACAGCAATAACAATAGCATCAGCAATAATGATAATGACAATGATTATAATGATGACAATAATAGTATTGATAATAATGGTAATGATAATAATAATAATGATCATGATAATAATGATGAAAAATAATAATGATAAAGAGAATGATAATGATAATGATGATGGTAATGATAATGGTAATAGTAATAATGATAGTAATGGTAATAATCAAAACAATAACAAAATTATAATTATGATGAAAAATGATGATGATAACAATAACAATTATGATTATCATGATGATCATCAGTCACAATAATAACAATAATAATAAGGATGATAACTATAATAACGATCATAAAAATGACAATAGTAATGGTAGATAGTAATAATAAGTATAATAATAATAATAGTAATGATAACAACAACAATAATGATAATAATGATGAAGATTATAATCATAGGGATGATAATAATAACATTGATAATTATGATGATAATACATGTAACAATATTTATCACAAAATAATAATAATGTTAGTAATAACAATCAACAACATCAACAACGAAAGGGAGCAATAATGAAATAATAATGGTACTCCTACATATGATAATGATGATGATGGTGAGGAGGAGGATGATATTAATGATGAAATAGTTATGATAAAAGAAATTGTGATAATGATGATATTACTACTACTACTACTACTAATAATAATAATAATAACGGTAATAATGATGATAATGAGGATAATAATGATAATAATGATAATAATAATGATAATAATGATAATGATAATAATAATAATAATAATAATAATAATAATAATAATAATAATAATAATAATAGTAATAATAATGATAATAATAATAATAATAATAATAATAATAATAATGATAATATGAAATAGAATGATGATAATGATAAGAATGATAATAACAGTTATTATCATTATCACCATCATCATTATCACTACTATCATTATCAGCATCTTATAATTATCATTAGTAATATTATTACCAACATGAAACATTAACATTGATAATGATAATGATTATAATAATAGTTGTAGTAGTAATAATGATGATTATGATGATAATGATAATGATGATTATGATATCAACAACCACAATAATAACAATAATAATAATAATGATAACAACAACAACAACAACAATGCTAATAGTAATAGTGATATTGATAATAATAGTAATGATAATGATTGAAAATGATCATAATGATGATAACAGTGATAACAAGTGATGATGATGATAATAGTAATAATGATGATAATAACAACAGCAACAACAATGATGATAGTGAAAATATTAGTTGTAATAACGATAATGACAATAACAATAATCATATCAGTAATGACAAATAATGGCAATAATAATTTTGATACTGAAATGATAATAGGAATCAAAGAAATACTAATGAAGACAGTATTCATGATAATGATAATAATGAAAAACAATAACAATCATATCTATAATAACAGTATAAATGCTGATAATAACAACAGCAACGGATATAAAAGAAATGATGAAAAAGACCATAAATTCGAAGACATTTCCGAGACACTTCTCCTGCGCCAACCCTCGAGGCCTCCGAAACAAATCCCCTTCGAAGACCGTTTGCCAGGGCTCGCTCCGGGATTAAGGGACGCGTTTTGCTTTAATAACTCTCTTTACTCTTTCTTTTCCTTCTTTTTTTTTTTACTTTCGTTTAGGTTTCTTTGGTAGTTTGTAATTTATTTGCTTTCTTTACTCTTGCCTTCATTTTCTTTCTTTTCGTTCCATCTTTGGTCTCTTTCTCTTTCGCTCTCTTTCTCTCTCTGTCTCTGTCTCTTCTCTCTCTCTCTCTCTCTCTCTCTCTCTCTCTTTCTCTCTCTCTCTCTCTCTCTCTCTCTCTCTCTCTCTCCTCTCTCTCTCTCTCTCGCTCTCTCTCTCTCTCTCTCTCTTTCATCTCCAACTGCACGGAACATAGCTGCATTGTCCTCGCTAACGATGAGCATCTGGATTTTCTTGTATTCTTCTTCATCTTCCTCTACTTCTTCCTTCCATTTATTCTGTTTTCCTCTTTCTTGAAATCCATATTCCTTGAACATTATAGAATAAATCGACTTTTTGATAATTCTATTTTTTATTTATTTATTTATTTATTTTATTTATTATTATTGATTTTTTTTTTTTTTTGAGAACTCACAGTTTAAGGTTCTCTTCACACAAAAGTTATTTCCTTGTCTTGAAAATATTTTTTTTATGGCGTTAAGAAAATACACCAAACAAGACTTATTGATTTATTTAATATCATTATTACTATTTTTTTCTTTTGTATTTTACTGGTGAAAACATATACGCTTAGAAAATATAATATAATTATCAATTTATAGTTCATTATATCTATTCAATATCAAATAGCAACGAAGCTACAGCTACTTTCTTCTTATTGTCCAAAACATTATGAAAAAGCCTCCGAAAAAGCTGGGATAATTTGGCCCACAGGGAAACGCCTTATTAATACCAATTGATCGTTACCGCAGATATCAATAAAGATAATACAAATATTACCACACACTATATATCTTCTTTTTTTTATCTTCCCTTTATCGGATTTGGTGGTAATACCCGCTGAGGCGGAGGCTGTGGATGAGTATGAATGTCATTGCCTGTTTTCACGAGGTATTCCATTTTCGATTTTTTTTCTTTTGAAAGAAGATTCAGGTAATGGCATTCATAATCATAATGATAGTAGTAATAGTAATCATAATCATGATAATGATAATGATAATGATAATAATGACTAGTAATAATAATAATGATAGTCATAATAATGATAATCACAATCATAATAATAATGATGATAATGACAATAGTAGTAATAATGATTATAATAATAATGATAATAATAATGATAATGATAATAATGATAATAATAATAATAACGCGAGAATCGCATGGACAAATACAGCAATTAGATTTTGTAATGCTATATATAACGGCATTTATGTGGTGGAATAATGAATATGGAAATGATAATAACACGTGGAAATATAAGAATCGCACGGAAAAAAAGGAAAAAAAAGTCACGTGGAAGATAATAACTCTGACAACATAATAATAACAACAACGAGAACAACAATAATAGCAATATATGATATCCCCTTTTTATTTTCTAAATGTGATTACAACAATAACAACAATTACAAAAACAACAAAGTATAGGAAATACACGAACGGATGCATGGAGTAACAAACAAAAAATCGCGATAATGATAACACCAACACGATCGATCACTAAAGCACAAAAACGCAAAACACCGGAAGTGCAGTCCCATTAGCATCTCTATTTATGAATAATAATTTCAACTCAATTTATTCGCATTCCGAGTCGTATCTCATATTTTTTTTATTCGCGCCTCGTTAATGTTTGTCATGCAAGCCAATATAGGCCGAACCGGCGCGTCATAAATCACCGAGGACGGTAATTATATTTCGCCATAATTGCCACCATCGCCCGGCCGTTCTTTAAGCCGATATAATCACGGTCTCTCGGGATCGGCAACCCAGAGGCACCGGAGGCGCTGCTACGGGCGGGGCGGGCGTCGGGGGCGGGGTTGAGGGCGTCGGGGGCGGGGTTGAGGGCGTCGGGGGCGGGGTTGAGGGCGTCGGGGGCGGGGTTGAGGGCGTCGGGGGCGGGGTTGAGGGCGTCGGGGGCGGGGTTGAGGGCGTCGGGGGCGGGGTTGAGGGCGTCGGGGGCGGGGTTGAGGGCGTCGGGGGCGGGGTTGAGGGCGTCGGGGGCGGGGTTGAGGGCGTCGGGGGCGGGGTTGAGGGCGTCGGGGGCGGGGGTTGAGGGCGTCGGGGGGCGGGGTTGAGGGCGTCGGGGGCGGGGTTGAGGGCGTCGGGGGCGGGGTTGAGGGCGTCCGGGGGTTGAGGGCGTCGGGGGCGGGGTTGAGGCGTCGGGGGTGGGGTTGAGGGCGTCGGGGGCGGGGTTGAGGGCGTCGGGGGCGGGGTTGAGGGCGTCGGGGGCGGGGTTGAGGGCGTCGGGGGCGGGGTTGAGGGCGTCGGGGGCGGGGTTGAGGGCGTCGGGGGGCGGGGTTGAGGGCGTCGGGGGGCGGGGTTGAGGGCGTCGGGGGCGGGGTTGAGGGCGTCGGGGGCGAGGTTGAGGGCGTCGGGGGCGAGGTTGAGGGCGTCGGGGGCGGGGTTGAGGGCGTCGGGGGGCGGGGTTGAGGGCGTCGGGGGCGGGGTTGAGGGCGTCGGGGGCGGGGTTGAGGGCGTCGGGGGCGGGGTTTGAGGGCGTCGGGGGAGGGGGTTGAGGGCGTCGGGGGCGGGGTTGAGGGCGTCGGGGGGCGGGGTTGAGGCGCGTCAGGGCGGGGTTGAGGGCGTCGGGGGTGGGGTTGAGGGCGTCGGGGGTGGGGTTGCGGCCGTCGGGGGCGGGGTTGAGGGCGTCGGGCGCGGGGTTGAGGGCGTCGGGGGCGGGGTTGAGGGCGTCGGGGGCGGGGTTGAGGGCGTCGGGGGCGGGGGTGACGGCGGCGGGTCTTGGCATCACACGGATATCTTTATTTTTTTTTTATTTTTTTTTTGTATTTATTTATTTATTCATTTATTAATTAAAATAAAGGTTACCATTACCATACGTTGCCATCATAATTTTTTTTCTTTTTTTTATATTTTTTGAAATTCATTTTGTATTTATTTATTTATTTATTAAAATAAAGGTTACCATTACCATACGTTGCCATCATAAAATGGCATTATAGTTTGTTTCCACCATAATTTATTTTTCATTACATGTGGTCGTTAGATGTCATCACCATACGCTGCCAACATTAATTTCACTTTGCCACCGACTGTTGTCATCGTCACTCCTTGTCAACACCCCGAGTTGTCATTATACCACTTGTTATCATCTTTTGTCATCATCACACCTATCATTATCCTGTCATCATCACACCTATCATTATCCTGTCATCACCATACCTGCCATTAGCTTAAATCATCACCATACTTTGCCATCACCCGTTGTCATAATCACCCTTTCCCATCACCACACTTGCTATTATCCTAAACCATCACCACGCGTTGCCATCATCCTGTCATCACACGGTGTCATCACCACACGCCGCCCATCCCTTGAAAATGCAAACAAGTTTCCCTCCGCTCGCAGGCAACGCTTTCCCTTCTACTCTTCCAGAGTCTCTTCCAGAGTAGAGTAGGGCGTCGGGGCGGGGTTGAGGGCGTCGGGGGCGGGGTTGAGGGCGTCGGGGGCGGGGTTGAGGGCGTCGGGGGCGGGGTTGAGGGCGTCGGGGGCGGGGTTGAGGGCGTCGGGGGCGGGGTTGAGGGCGTCGGGGGCGGGTTGAGGGCGTCGGGGGTGGGGTTGAGGGCGTCGGGGGTGGGGTTGAGGGCGTCGGGGGCGGGGTTGGAGGGGCGTCGGGGGCGGGGTTGAGGGCGTCGGGGGTGGGGTTGAGGGCGTCGGGGGCGGGGTTGAGGGCGTCGGGGGTGGGGTTGAGGGCGTCGGGGGCGGGGTTGAGGGCGTCGGGGCGGGGTTGAGGGCGTCGGGGGCGGGGTTGAGGGCGTCGGGGGCGGGTTGAGGGCGTCGGGGCGGGGTTGAGGGCGTCGGGGGCGGGGTTGGGGGTCGGGGGCGGGGTTGGGGGTCGGGGGCGGGGTTGGGGGTTGGGGTCGGGGGCGGGGTTGAGGGCGTCGGGGGGCGGGGTTGGGGGTCGGGGGCGGGGTTGGGGGTCGGGGGCGGGGTTGGGGGTTGGGGTCGGGGGCGGGGTTGAGGGCGTCGGGGGCGGGGTTGAGGGCGTCGGGGGCGGGGTTGAGGGCGTCGGGGGCGGGGTTGAGGGCGTCGGGGGTGGGTTTGAGGGCGTCGGGGGCGGGGTTGAGGGCGTCGGGGGCGGGGGGTTGAGGGCGTCGGGGGCGGGGTTGAGGGCGTCGGGGGCGGGGTTGAGGGCCTCGGGGGCGGGGTTGAGGGCGTCGGGGGGGCGGGGTTGAGGGCGTCGGGGGCGGGGTTGAGGGCCTCGGGGGCGGGGTTGAGGGCGTCGGGGGGCGGGGTTGAGGGCGTCGGGGGCGGGGTTGAGGGCGTCGGGGGCGGGGTTGGGGGCGGCGGGGGCGGGGTGGAGGGCGTGGGGGGCGGGGTTGAGGGCGTCGGGGGGGGGGTTGAGGGCGCCGGGGGGGGGGTTGAGGGCGTCGGGGGCGGGGTTGAGGGCGTCGGGGGCGGGGTTGAGGGCGTCGGGGGGTGGGTTGAGGGCGTCGGGGGAGGGGTTGAGGGCGTCGGGGGCGGGGTTGAGGCGTCGGGGGCGGGGTTGAGGGCGTCGGGGGTGGGGTTGAGGGCGTCGGGGGTGGGGTTGAGGGCGTCGGGGGCGGGGTTGAGGGCGTCGGGGGCGGGGTTGAGGGCGTCGGGGGCGGGGTTGAGGGCGTCGGGGGCGGGGTTGAGGGCGTCGGGGGGCGGGGGTGACGGCGGCGGGTCTTGGCACCACACGGATATCTGTTTTTTTTTTATTATTTTTTTTTTTTCTATTTATTTATTTATTCATTTATTTATTAAATTAAAGATTACCATTACCTTACTTTGCCATTATAAATTTTTTTTTTTTTTTATTTTTTTTGAAATTCATTTGTTTATTTATTTATTTATCAAAATAAAGGTTACCATTACCATACGTTGCCATCATAAAATGGCATTATAGTTTGTTTCCACCATAATTTATTTTTCATTACATGTGGTCGTTAGATGTCATCACCATACGCTGCCAACATTAATTTCACTTTGCCACCGACTGTTGTCATCGTCACTCCTTGTCAACACCCCGAGTTGTCATTATACCACTTGTTATCATCTTTTGTCATCATCACACCTATCATTATCCTGTCATCATCACACCTATCATTATCCTGTCATCACCATACCTGCCATTAGCTTAAATCATCACCATACTTTGCCATCACCCGTTGTCATAATCCCCTTCCCCACCTTGCATTACCTAAACCATCACCGCGTTGCCATCATCCCCTCATCACCGGTGTCATCCCCCACACCCCCATCCCAAATCAAACAAGTTTCCCCCCCTCCAGGGACCTTTCCCTTCTACTCTTCCACCGTTTCCTCTTTTCTTGTTATCCTTTTGTCTGTATGTTTCTTGCTGTCTCTTTCTTCTCATTTTGTTATATATATTTTTACTTATTATTTTCTTACCTTCTGTTCTAGTTCCTTCCTTTATTGGTTTTTCGTTTATTGACTTATTCCGGTCTATTGCTGTTTCATATTCTTCCTTTCCTCTTCCCTCGCTCTCCTTCTTCATCCATATTTCCTCTCCTTTTTTTCCTTTTCCTTCTCCTTCTTCTTCCCATCTCTCTCTCTCTCTCTCTCTCTCCTTTTTTCTCTTTTTTCTTCCCCTCTCTTCCCCCTTTTTTTCTCTCTCTCTCTCTCTCTCTCTCTCTCTCTCTCTCTCTCTCTCTCTCTCTCTCTCTCTCTCTCTCTCTCTCTCTCTCTCCTCTCCCCCTCCTCTCCGCTCTCTCCTCTCTCTCCCCCTCTCTCTCGTCTCTCTCTCTTTTTCTCTCCTCTCTCTCTCTCTCTCTCTCTCTCTCTCTCTCTCTCTCTCTCTCTCTCTCTCTCTCTCTCTCTCTCTCTTTCTTTCTCTCTCTCTCTCTCTCTCTCTCTCTCTCTCTCTCTCTCTCTCTCTCTCTCTCTCTCTCTCTCTCTCTCTCTCTCTCTCTCTCTTTCTCTCTCTTTCTCCCCGCTCTCTCTCTCTCTCTCTCTCTCTCTCTCTCTCTCTCTCTCTCTCTCTCTCTCTCTCTCTCTCTCTCTTTTTTATATATTATATATATATTATATAAATTTTAAAATTTAATTTATTCCCCTCTTCCTTTTTTTCTCCAAACTTTCTTCCCCTTTTTTTTCCTTTTCCCCGCCCCCTCCCCCCTTTTCCCCCTTCCCCTAAAAATTTTTTTTTCTCTCCCCTTCCTTCCTTCCCCCTTTTTTCCCCCTTTTCCTTTTTTTCCCCCATTTCCCCTCCCTTACCCCCCCTTTATTTTTTTTCCCCCCCCCTTTTTCCCCCCCTTTCCCCCCCCCCTTTTTTTCCCCCCCCTTTCCCCCCCCCCCACCCCCCCTCCCCCCCCCTTCCCCCCTTTTCCCCCCCCCCACCTCCCCCCTTTCCCTTTCCCCCCCCTTTTTTCCCCCCCCCTCCCCCCCCCCCCTTTACCCCTTCCTCCTCCCCCCTTTTCCCCCCTTTCCCCCTTCCTCCCCCCCCCTTCCCCCTCCTTTACCTCTCCCCCCCTTTCCCCCCCCCTTTCCCCCCTTCCTCCCTCCCATTCCCCCCCCTTTTCCCCCCCTTCCTCCTCCCCCCCCCCCCCCCCCTTTTCCCCCCCCCCTTTCCCCTCCCCCATTTCCCCCCCCCCTCCTCCCCCTTCCTCCCCCCATTCCCCCTCCCCTTTCCCCTTCCTCCTCCCCCCCCCCCCCCTCCCTTTACCTCCCCCTTCCTCCCCCCCCCCAAATTCCCCCCCCCCTTTTCCCCCCTTCCTCCTCCCCATTCCCCCCTCCCTTTTCCCCCCCCCTCTCCCCCCCCCCATTCCCCCCCCCCCAAACTCTCCTCCGGGTCCCCCCTTTCCCGTTTCTCTCTCTCGCTTATCGATTTTCTCTCCACTATCTCCCCTTTTCAGTCCTTCTCCCCTCCCCCCCCCCCCGCTTACCTCGTGGCCTGATTCACACCTCTTCCTTTTCCCCCTTTCTTCCTTCCCTTTCTCGTTTTTCCCCTTTCCATCTCGCTTCTCTTCCTCCTATTATTCTCATCATTTAACATGTCTTTTTCCCTTTTTTTTTTTCCCCCTCCCCACATTCAATTTGTCTTTCTTTTCTTTCTTCTTTTTTTTACTTTTTCCTCTTCCTTTTTTTCATTTCCCTTCCATTCCCCCTCTCTCTTTCCCCCCTGTCCTTTTCTCTCCCCTTCCCCCTTTCCTTCTCTTCTTTTTTCCCCCCATTCCTCTTTTCTTTTTCCCTTTTCCCCCTTTTCACCCAAATCCCGTTCCCTCTCCCCCAGTCCTTTTCCCTCCTCTTTTATTCCCCCTTTTTTCCCCCCCCCCCTTTCCCTTTTCCCCCCCCTTTTCCCCCTTTTTTCTCTCTTCCTTTTTCCCCCCTTCCCTCTTTCTATCTTTTCTTTTCCCCTTTTTTTTACTCCCCCCCCTTTTTCAAGTCGACCCCCCACCTTCTCCCTCCCCCTTTCTCTCCTCTTTATCTTCCTCCCTCTTCCTTCCCCCCCTTTCTCCTTCTTCCCCCTGCTCCTTTTTTCTCCTCCTCCTCTCCCCCCCCCCCCCCCCCTCCCATTCCCCCCCCTTCTCCTCCTCCTCCTCCCCCCCCCTCCTCCCCCCCCCCCTCCCCTCCCCCCCCCCCCTCAACAATCACCCCAAAAAAAACGGAATGAATTCTCCCCTTTGTCTCCCCCCTTTCCCTTTATCACCACAACATTTCCCCCCCTGACGCCATGCGCTCATGAGGTTCCCCCTCGGAGGCCCTTGTTCATGCGGTGTGCCAGGGGACAATTTGTGGTTATTGCGGCC
>NC_091550.1:53542171-53547171 GCF_042767895.1 Penaeus vannamei
ATTATTATTATTATTATTATTATTATTATTATTATTATTATTATTATTATTATCATTATTATTATTATCATTATCATTATCATTTTCATTATCATTATCATTATTTCTATTAATGTTATTACTATCATTATTGATGTTGTTAATACTATTATTATTATCACATTCATTAGAAGTAGTAGTAGAAACAGTAGCAGTGTTGAAGAATTATCTATATCAATATTACTATTATCCTTTTCATTACTGAAAACATCATCATTATTATCTTAATCATTATCATCATCATCATCATCATCATCATCATCATCATCATCATCATCATCATCATCATCATCATCATTATTATTATTATTAACATCATTATTATTATCATCATCATCATCATCATCATCATCATCATCACTATTATTATTATTAACATCATTATTATTATATTTATCATCATTATCATCATTATTATTATTATTACCATCGTTATTATTATCAACACCATTATCATTGTTACTGTTATCATAACTATCATCATCATCATTAGCATGATTATTATCGTTATCATTATTATTGCCATCATTATCATCATTATTATCATCATCAATACTATCATCAATATCATAAGAAGTAGTAGTAGCAATAGTATCAATAGTAGTAATCTATATTATTGCTACTGTTGCTACTATCCACATCATATATACCATTATCATATTATTTCATCGCCATTGAAGATGAGGTTATGCAAACGAGAACCAATTAAAGAGCTCACTACCACAACATCCCTAGACTACATCATCATCACCACAGCATCCAGGAACCACATCCTCATCACCACAGCATCCAGAGACTACATCATCATCACCACAGCATCCAGGAACCACATCCTCATCACCACAGCATCCAGAGACTACATCATCATCACCACAGCATCCAGGGACCACATCCTCATCACCACAGCATCCAGGAACCACATCCTCATCACCACAGCATCCAGGGACCACATCCTCATCACCACAGCATCCAGGGGCCACATCATCATCACCACAGCATCCAGGGACCACATCCTCATCACCACAGCATCACCACCAAGAGGCCGTCTCAGTAAGCAAGAAATGATGCTGTGGAGACGTCTCCATCGACACATCCTGTAAACAGCACCACAGATCGTACCCGTAAGCTTGGTCCATCTGTTTCTTTCATCACCTTCTCGAGACTTTATCCGTCTCTGCATCCAGGGACTTTCACATCATCTTCTCTGTCTGTCTGCCTGATTCTCTGTCTCTCATCTGTCTGACATCCTCATCACCACAGCATCACCACCAAGAGGCCGTCTCAGTAAGCAAGAAATGATGCTGTGGAGACGTCTCGAAAATGTGGACATCGCCAGCAGTGGTTACTAAGGCGACACACTGTAAACATGACCAAGATCGTACCCGTAAGCTTTTCTGTCCATCTGTTTCTTTCTCTCCTTCTCGGTCTTTATCCGTCTCTGTCTGTCTTTCTCTCTCTCTGTCTCTGTCTGTCTGCCTGATTCTCTGTCTCTGTCTCTGTCTGTCTGTCTCTCTGTCTCTGTCTGTCTGCCTGTCTGTCTGTCTGTCTCTCTCTCTCTCTCTCTCTCTCTCTCTCTCTCTCTCTCTCTCTCTCTCTTTCTCTCTCTCTCTCTCTCTCTCTCTCTCTCTCTCTCTCATTCTCTCTCTCTCTCTCCCTCTCCCTCTCTCTCTCTCTCTCCCTCTCCCTCTCCCTCTCCCTCTCTCTCTCTCTCTCTCTCACTCTCTCTCTCTTTGTCTCTCTTCGTATTAACAATGGAATCTCCACCATATGTTGCCTTCATCTCATGAGGTGATGTTTTTAAGTAATTAAGGCTATGTGGTTTAAAGTAAGAGGTACGTGAGGTTTGTGTTCACTTGGTGTGCGTGGGAGAGAGAGGATTAATGAGAGAAGATTAATTTGAAAGAGTGTATAATGGGTGTTCCTAGCAGCAGCGACATGTTATTGTGGTCACATATCGATCCTTGGCGGTCGCTTCTCTCTCTCTCTCTCTCTCTCTCTCTCTCTCTCTCTCTCTCTCTCTCTCTCTCTCTCTCTCTCTCTCTCTCTCTCTCTCTCTCTCTTTCTCTCTTTCTCTCTTTCTCTCTATCTATCGATCCATCTATCTGTCTCTCTATATATCTATCTCTCGGTCCTATCTCTCTCTCCATCTATCTATCTACCTATCTATCTAGCTGTCTCTCTGTCTATCTGTGTGTCTATCTATCTATGTCCCTCTCTCTATCTCTGTCTCTTTCTTCATATCCATATGCTTTTCTATTATTTCCTTCCGTCTACCTGCCACTACCCCCCCCCCTCCTCATCGATAAGTTTTTTTCCCTTTCCTTTGCTCTGTACTCTCTCTCTCTCTCTCTCTCTCTCTCTCTCTCTCTCTCTCTCTCTCTCTCTCTCTCTCTCTCTCTCTCTCTCTCTCTCTCTTCTCTCCCCCTCTCTCTGTCTCTCTCTCTCTCTCCCCTCTCTCTCTCTCTCTCTCTCTCTCTCTCTCTCTCTCTCTCTCTTCTCTCCTCCTGCTCTACACAACCTCCTCATTCATATGCTCTGTTCTTATCTCTCCACTTCCCTCCTACCTTACACAACCTCCCCAACCTTATACTTTTCTCCCTCTTTCTACCCTTCCCTGTGCCCCCCTCCCTACCAATCCTCCCCTTTCATATCCCCCTTCCCTCTCTCCTTCTTTTCCTCTCCCTCCCCCTACTTCCCACCCAGACACTTTTCACGATCTCTCTACCAGTTCCTATCCATCCTTCCCCTCCCATATCCCTTCCCCCCCCTCTCTCTCTCCTTCCCCCACTCCCCCTTCCCTACCCAGCCTCCCCATTCTTTTCTTCTCCCACCCTGCGGCATCTCGAGGCCTCATCTCCGCTAACCAAGCATCCTACTCCAAGGACAGAAGCTTCCTCGAGGATGACTGGCAGGTGCAATATCGTGAGTGATGTTTGCGCTACACGGCCCACAGGTATCACTCCGTATCGCTCATTCATACCGAAAGATTGTTTTGGTAATGCAGGTGTGATTTTTGGAGTTTCTGCTTTTCTTTCCTTTTATTTATTCTTTTAATTCTTTTTTTTACTATCATTATATCATTTTTTACATACTTTCCATCAGTCTTGTATTCTAATCGCTATATAACGCATTGTGATTCCTAATTCCTAAAGCGCTCATCTAGAATCCAAATTTTACAGTGAAATATTTCAGAATACCTAAGTCTATCATCAGCTACTAAGACCAAGTGGATATCCTATCAGAAGCATCCTTCTTCTCCTACTCTTGAGTTTCCCCGCTTTGATAAACGTTACCAAATAGCTTTATTCCACCGGCTCTTCTTTAACTATCACTAGACCCTTTACTTGACTATCTTTAACTATCGCCTGGCCCTGTAACTATTTCTATCACTTGGCTCTTTAACTATCTTAACTATGACTTGGCCCACCGGAAACCAAAACCTTCCATCACGATCCGTCTGCAACAAACAAACATATAAACAAACAAACAAGAAACGCCGGTAAAAAAAAGGCATTTCACAGCGCTCAAATTTCTTTTCATATTTTTGCAAATCTTTAATTAGCAGTAAAGGGAAGTGCGAGACATTGCCAAGAGAGAAAGAGGCGGACCTACAGCCCTTGCGAAGGAGCTCCAGGACCAGAGATTAAGCCAAGGGAATGAGTTCTAGATTCAGACGAGGAAGCGATAGACCTCAGGGCGCGCAAAGTAAACACGAGGCAGGAAAGAGGCGAGACATAAATAGACAGAAAGATAGAGAAAGAGGGAGAGAGAGAGAGAGAGAGAGAGAGAGAGAGAGAGAGAGAGAGAGAGAGAGAGAGAGAGAGAGAGAGAGAGAGAGAGAGAGAGAGAGAGAGAGAGAGAGAGAGAGAGAGAGAAAATTAAGTCAGACTGCGATCCGATATGAGTCTCGTAAATCTAGCCTAACCTCCCATGTCCCTCATGACTCACTATGGTGTTTCTTGGAAGCAGTTCGAGGCTGATGTTTTGATTCTCGTCCTCGCCTCTCTCTCTCTCTCTCTCTCTCTCTCTCTCTCTCTCTCTCTCTCTCTCTCTCTCTCTCTCTCTCTCTCTCTCTCTCTCTCTCTCTCTCTCTCTCTCTCTCTCTCTCTCTCTCTCTCTCTCTCGCCTCCGCTATCACAGAAAGGCTAAGATCAAAGTAACGGAGGAGGCTGCTGGAGAGGGGGAGAGGGGGGGGAGGAAGAAGGGTAGCGGTGAGGGATAGGATAAAGAGGGGGAGAGGTAGAGGTGGGGTAGGAAAGGGAAGGGGTAGGTAGTATTAGGGTATTGGGATGGGGTAGGTGGGAGGGGGGTAGGCGACTAGGTGTTTAAGGAGGGAGGACCGGGAGGGTGGGGGGCGGGTGCCTTTGACGCGATGGTGGAGGGAAGAGACAAAGAAGGAAAGGGTGAACGGAGAAGGAAGAAAGAGCAAAGGGCGGAAAGAGAATAAGGAGGAAGGATGATTTTTTAAAAATTTATAGTAAGTGAAATGATATAAAGCGTAAAAAGAAACGAAAAAATTGAAAGGAGACACATGAAACTGAATCCAAACCTAGAATAAAGATTTTCTTCAAAAATACATATAAAAATATACCAAAAAGGCCAAAGAAAAAAAGGTACAAAAAGTGAGGAGCAAAAAATAAATAAACAAAAATAGAAGAAAAGGAGAAGCCAAAGTAGTCAAGAAGTTTGGCCAAAGTATGAAAGACAGAGCCAAGAGGCAGGAGAAAGAAGGAAATATTGTTTATTCAACATAGTTTGCGAGCTGGTCGACCTGCCAACGAGGGGGGGTAGAGGGAGGGAAGGGAGAGGGGGCGGAGAGGGAGGGGAAGGGGGAAGGGGGAGAGGGAGGGAAGGGGAAGGGGGGCGAAGAGGGAGGGGAAGGGGAAGGGGAGGCAAAGCTGCAAGGAGATGGTTTTGAAGGAGGGGGTGGGGGAGGGAAGCTGCAAGGAGATGGTTCAGAA
>NC_091550.1:53552171-53559671 GCF_042767895.1 Penaeus vannamei
GTGGGGGGAAGGGGGAGGTGGAGGATGGAGGGAAGGGGGAGGGAGGATGTGGAGGTGGAGGGAGGAGGAGGAGGTGGAGGATGAAGGGAAGGGGAGGGGGATGTAGAGGTGGAGGGAAGGGGAAGAGCATGTCGAGGTGGAGGGAGGAGGAGGTGGAGGATGGAGGGAAGGGGAGGAGGATGTGGAGGTGGAGGGAGGAGGAGGAGGCGGAGGATGGAGGGAAGGGGAGGGGGATGTAGAGGTGGAGGGAAGGGAAGGGAAGAGCATGTCGAGGTGGAGGGAGGAGGGAGGAGGTGGAGGATGGAGGGAAGGGGAGGAGGATGTGGAGGTGGAGGGAGGAGGGAGGAGGCGGAGGTTGGAGGGAAGGGGAGGAGGATGCCGAAATGGAGGGAGGAGGTGGAGGGAAGGGGAGGAAGATGGGGAAGTGGAGGGAGGAAAATGTGGAAGATGGAGGGAAGGGGAAGAAGATGTGGAGGTGGGAGAGAGGAAGATGGAGCAGGTGGAGGGTAGATGAAGGAGGAAAGAGAAGATGGAGCGGATGGAGGGATGGAGGATAGAGAAGAAGGACAGAGGATTAAGATAAGAGAAGGTGGAGGATGTGGAGAATGGACGGAGGAAAGAAGATGGAGAAGGTGGAGGATGGGGGAAAGGAGAAGGTGAAGGATAGAGGAAGCTGGAAGAAAGGGAGTGAAGGGTTAAAGAAAGAGCGGAAGGAAAGAGGGATAACTGAATGAGTATATGGGAACAAGGGAAAAATTAAGGAAGAAGCGGGAAGGAAAGGGAAGAAGCAATATGTAAGGTGACGAAAGGGAAGAAGAGGAGAGACGATAAGGAGCGAAGAATGAGGGGTAAGGAAGAGAAATGCATAAGGGAGAAGAAAAGTGAAGAAAAAGAGGGTGGCGCGAGGGAGGAAGAAGGAAGGAGAGAGAGAAAGAATGGGAAAAGAAAGGAATGAAAGAATGAAAGCCCAAAAGGAAAGCACTGAAAACAGGAAAGAAGGACAAGAAAAAGACAAGACACGGAAGAATGAAACAGCGGATAAAAGATAAGAAAACAAACGAGAAAAAAAACAGCAACAGAAGCCTTAGTAAAGAACAACAAAATAAAAGAAATAAAAGATAAGAAAAAAACGGCAACAGAACCCTTAAAGTGAAACAACAAAACAGCTGACAAAAAAAAAAAAAAAAAAAAAAAATCAGCAGAGCCCTTAGCATGCCATTCACAGATACCACGCGAGGGAAGTCCAAGAAAATGGACGAAGGAAGGAGAAGGGGAAAGAGAGGGGGGAGGGGGGAGGGGGTTCTGGGAGGGGAAAGAGGGATGGTGAATAAAGACCGAGACGGAGATTATTCACGAGGACAAAGGACATAAAGGAATTGATGGCGATCGATTCTCTCGCTTGCCTAGTGGATGTGTGTGTGCGTGCGGACGTGCGTGTGTGTGTGCGTGTATGTGTGTGTGTGTGTGTGTGTGCGTGCCTGTGTGCGTGTGTGTGTGTGTGTGTGTGTGCGTGCGGACGTGCGTGCGTGCGTGTGTGTGTGTGTATGTGTGTGTGTGTGTGTATGTGTGTGTGTGTGTGTGTGTGTGTGTGTGTGTGTGTGTGTGTGTGTGTGAGTGCTTTTTTTCTCTATTTGATGTATGTCTCTCTCTCTCTCTCTCTCTCTCTCTCTCTCTCTCTCTCTCTCTCTCTCTCTCTCTCTCTCTCTCTCTCTCTCTCCTTGTGTGTGTGCGTGTGTGTGTTTGTCTATGCATGTGTACAAGATAGACCTCTAATAATTCACAAACGCATCTTGCATTAAGGAAAAAAATACTCTACGCTCTAATCGGTTCTCTTTATCACATGATGAAACGTTCCAAAAAGAAATATATTTTCCACCAAAACAACGGACGAGAAATTAATCACAAAAACGCGCCCGCCATCATCCCTTAACTACAAAAAATGAATGTCCCTTTTCCTGAAACCTTTCCTCCTTCCCAAGAAGCTAAAGCCCGGCAAGACAAGGCAGGAGCAGGACGCGAGGAACCAGCGGCGCCTTTTGGACGCCAGAGTGACACCTTCACTCGCCGGCGACGCTGCGCAGGGCGTGTGGGAGACACAGCCAACGCTTTGGTGAGACGGGGCATAAAAAATGCATGTGCGGGTGTGTGTGCGCTCGTCTGTCGGTCTGTCTGTTAGTCTGTCTGCTTATGTATCTGGGAGTCTTTTGTATGAGTTTGGGTGCGTGTCGTGTCGTGTCGTGTCGTGTCGTGTCGTGTTGTGTTGTGTGTGTATGAGTGTGAGTGTGCGCCTGTGTTTGTACATTGTATATATGCATGTTTACATACCTCCACAAGCATATATATATATATATATATATATATATATATATATATATACATATATATATATATATATATATATATATATATATATATATATATATATATATATATATATATATATATATATATATATATATATATATATATATATATATATATAACGCAGATTATATATTAAACTGACATCGCTAATATTACCAGCATCGGAATCCAAACAACCAAATGCCAATTCAGAATCAGTAGCACACAACTCAACAACTCAACCGGTACCAAATCCTCAATTCTAACGACTCTGTTGCAACGACCACCATTTGAACAGCTCCCCCTCCCCCCCGCCTCTCCGCCCCCCCCCCCCTCCCGACCTCCTCCTTGGCCAAACCAGGCAGTTCGCAGGTCGATTTTCGCACTTATGACGTCACCATTTGCCATAAGCGCCTCCCAGGTGGTGGGACGGACGGCGTCTTGTGGAATTTTTGGTATTCTTTGTGGCATTGTCTTGTGGTATGCTCCTATTGCATTCTTTTGTGGTATTCTTTAAGGTATTCTTTGTAGTTGTTTTTGGTTTGCTTTTGTGATATTCTTTTTTTTGGATTAAAAAGAAAAATCTTTGTGATATTCTTCTCTGGTATTCTTTTGTGATATTCTTTTTTGGTATTCCCGGGAGGCGCAAGAGCCGGCAAACGGCGCCCTGGTATCGTTCACGCGTCAATAAATCAGAAAATGCATTTGTGTGGCGTGTTGCAAGCAGGGGGGGGGGGAGCGAAGGAGTTGTCGAGGTGACAACTGCGCCGAGAAAGGCCGCGGAGAGAGTGCGAGTGTGTGCGAATATCGTTCATAGGTTGATCTGTCTGTCTGTTTGTTTGTCTATCTGTTTGTTTGTCAGTCTGTTTGTCTATCTGTTTGTTTGACTATATGTTTGTTTGTATGTTTGTCTGTCTGTCTGTTTGTTTGTATGGTTGTTGTCTGTCTGTCTGTTTGTTTGTATGGTTGTTGTCTGTCTGTCTGTTTGCCTATCTGTTTGTTTGTATGGTTGTTGTCTGTCTGTCTGTTTGTCTATCTGTTTGTTTGTCTGTCTGTTTGTATGTTTGTCTGTCTGTCTGTCTGTTTTTCTCTGTTTATCCATCTATACATACACACATAATCAACATACAGGGCAAAAAAAGTAAATTCCCTGAATTAGATGATATTTGAGTAAAAAAAAATAATGAAAAGAGAGAGAGAGAGAGAGAGAGAGAGAGAGAGAGAGAGAGAGAGAGAGAGAGAGAGAGAGAGAGAGAGAGAGTCAATCAATACAAGAAGGTAATCAGACTAATGAGGATGAAAAAAGACAGCAGGAAACGAAAAGATAAAAAGAGAAATGTAGAGAAAGACAAAGAAAAGAAAGAAATATGAATGGAAACAACAAGGGAAGGAAATAAGTACTTTTTGTGTGTATATTTGTTAACATTTACATAACAAACACTAATTACGCATTCACGATACGCTTCCCTTGCATACTCGCAAATACATTTTTTTTTTTTTTTTACGTCCAAATATCCTACTTGTGTTTTGCATTTGTGTGCAATTACTTTTGCGATGTTTTTTGCAAGTACGTGCAAAAACATACATTTTATTCACGCACTTGGAAATGTCCCAGTGATGTGTTTGCATGTAGGTGCAAGTACCTAATAATGTCTTTGTAAACAGGTGTATGCAACCTTTAATATTAGTGCTTTTGTAAGTGCCCTAATGATAATTTTGTAAGTAGATGCAAGTACCCTAATTGTGTCTTTATAAATAAGTGCAAATAACCTAATGCTGTTTATTACAATCATCCACCAGAAGAGAAGATACGAGAGGGAGGAGGGGGGAGGGGGAGGGGGGGGAGCGTCGACGTCACTGATCCGCGAAGTATGAAGTCCGTGTTCGGTGGCTGTGGCGAGCGTCGTCGAGTGTGAAAGTCGAAGAGTAAGATCTTTGGGCCGATTTTCCTTTCGGATAAGCAACGGAAGAATACGCAAAGATTCTGAGCCCCATCTTCTTCTACTTCTTCTCCTTCTTCTTCTTTTTGCGTATGAATTTAGAGCAACATAATAATATAAGACAAACTTTCATCAATAGTGACGTAATAATATCGCAATGATAGACTTTTATGAATAGTGACGTAATATCATCGCAAAGATAGACTTTTATGGACAGTGATGTAATAATATCGCAAAAACAAATGCCAAAAGTTATCGTTTCGGCAAAGTGGGAAATTGTGTCTTACTTTCCTCAATCAAAATCCCGAACGAAATTATTAAATATGTTGTATGGATAGTAGCTTGATAATAATAAAAACTATATCATCTGATGAGGAGTTTCGCCATATCCGAAACGTCAATCCATTGTTCCTTTTTACCCATGTTTCACTTCATCTTTCTACACATTTGTATGTTTGTCCATTGATAATTGGTATCTAAATAATACCTGTGTGCCCTGAGTGTTTCTGCATATGTTTAGAGAATCCATTTTTTCGTTGACTATACGCATTATGAAAAAGTACACGATTTTCCAAAAATAAATAAATAGATGCACAAATAAATTGATAAAGAAAGAGAGAAAAGGAAAGAAATACAACTTACTCGGCTGAAGTCAGGTCGCTCCGAAAATGACGACCTACAGCCGTGACGAAGGTTCTCCTTGGCGAGCGCCCGCCATGTCTCCATCAAATCAATATGTTATAATGTGCACTTTTTGTATGATTTATTATCAAAGACGTAACAGTTATTTTTTTGAGAAATTCCTTCCTGCGAAAAGATTAAAACAAACCATGGACAGCAGCGAACCTAAAGAAAAGGACAAGATGAAACCATGTTTATCCTTCTAACAAACGAGAATGACATCCATTAATTCCGAGAAGGAAGAAATAAAAACACCAGACGCAGTGCCATAGAAGATCAATGCACAGAAATGCAATTACAAAAGGGAATATTCGAACGTCCAGATCCATCCCTCTATTCTGTTAAAAGGTGGTTCAAAACTTTCAACATTTTCACAAGCGTATCAACTGTACGCTGGGAGTGGGGGGTGGGGGGGTAGGGGGGGACTGGTGTACACTTTTCAAAAGCGAACAAAAAATGTCTAACGTTTTTTATGATACACAGACTACAATTCACAATGATTCAGAAACCAGAGAATTGCACATACTACATGAAAATGTACACTTTTTGGGGCCTGAAACATAGGAGTAAACAGTGCCATATATTTTCCTCCTTTTATTCAGCATTTCGTTTACACAAAGGCGACAGGAATACATTAGCCTTCGTGGAAATCAACATTTTTGTACACTTTTAATGGGGGGGGGGGGGTACACAAAACACTAGAAATTGTGAACCACTCCTAGGCATATGAAAGGAATACTTTTCATTAACGTAATGTCATATTGATATCACAAGTGGAAATCACATCTATCATAATCATCAATATATGGACAAAAGCAAGTGAGTAAATAACAACATAATGAGAGGATGTTGCCGTGCACAGATTGCAAATGATGATATTCCTTATCAACAAAATTCCGTAACGTATGTTGAAAGACTTGGAATAAAAGCATAAGCTTATCACATGAGTCACCAATACACAGCCAGGCCTTTCAGTTGCAATGAACAGGTGGCAATGATTTTTTTTTTTTCTTTTTTTTTTTTTTACTCTACCTCTTTTATTAGATATATCTTTGCATATATTACATATATTTTGCTTTCGATTATGTGCTGCAACGCGTGCGGAATCTATCGGGTTTATCTATTAATATGCGAATGGGATGATATGCATAGAGGAAGATGAAGCGACAGTTGGTAAAAGATCACGATATTAGATAACAGTTTTATTACAGCGGACGTTACGTATTTTTTCTTCGTTACAGTTATCGACTATAAAATTCTATATGCTTCTGATGACCATCGCAATGTTAGATCTTTAGCAACAATGGTAACTGGTATTGGTGAGCGGACCTTCCGTGAAACGATTTGCGCATATCCGAAACATACGAATATTAGACGAAAATAAAAGAATACATCCACAAATACACCAAATTATCAAATAAAGCAATAAAGAAATTTTATAGCTCCACTCCCCCCGAACATCCAGTATCGGGCGGCGAATAGAAAACGAGATTCGAGCCCCGATCCCATATACTTTGCAAGCCACGTGGGACCGTTTTTGCATCCTCACTGCAACGAACTGCAAAGCTTTGCCGGTGTCCTGAAAAAAGAGGTATTTTACCTTTCCTTTCCTTCTATCTGATCTTTAGCGGGCTGATTGCACCTTAACTCTTTAGTAAACTTTTTAAGAGCTGGAGACAAGAAACGCTTGGAGGATCTCTCTCTCTCTCTCTTTCTCTCTCTCTTTCTCTCTTTCTCTTTCTCTTTCTCTCTCTCTCTCTCTCTCTCTCTCTCTCTCTCTCTCTCTCTCTCTCTCTCTCTCTCTCTCTCTCTCTCTCTCTCTCTCTCTCTCTCTCTCTCTCTCTCTCTCTCTCTCTCTCTCTCTCTCTCTCTCTCTCTCTCTCTCTCTCTCTCTCTCTCTCTCTCTCCGACCGATGGCTGATACTTCCATTGTCTTTGAAATGCTTCTGTAATCATTCTGTGAATTCAAGAAATATATTTTTCCTTCACCAATACTTTTAACTTTTTTTATTTTATTTTAATGAATTTAAAGAGAGGCGGGAGAAGAGACAGAAAGAGCGTGAAGGTGAGAGGGGGAGAATGGAGATGGAGAGAGAGAGAGAGAGAAGCAGAGAGGAGAGGGGAAGATTGACTGACAGATGGAAAGAGAGACGAGAAGAAACAGAGACAAATAAATAGCAAGAAAGAGAGAGAAAGAGAGAAAGAGAGAGAAAAAGAAAACATACATTCACACGTGTCCGTTTTGTATCAGCAAAATCCTTTTCCTTCCTTTGGCTTCTTACCCTCGCTTCCTCGCGCCTCTCCTTCGCACTCACCCAAGTCTACGACCGCTGCAGCCTTAAGATTTTGCTCTCCTTCCTCCTCAAGAGACACACGTGTGTCGTTACTCTTTTTTTTTCTTTTTCTTTTTATTTTTATTTTCAAATCCTGGAGGACCGTTTATGTGCTGCATCTCACAGGCCCCCTTGGCGGCGCGCCCTCTCCTGCCTCTCATGTGAGCTTGAGCTTCCCCTTGCCAGATCTGGGAGAAAATTAG
>NC_091550.1:53564671-53567171 GCF_042767895.1 Penaeus vannamei
TCATTATGGCAATGCAGGGTAAAAATATAATGATAATGATGATCAAGATAATGATAATAATGACAATAATAATGATAATATAAATATCAATAACAATGATAGTAATAATAACGTTAATAATGACAACAATGCTAATGATAATAATGGTAATAATGATATTGGTAGTAATGATGATGATGATGATTATGTTGATGATGATAAGGATGAGGAGGATAATGGTAATAGTAATAATAATAATAAGACAATAATGATAATGATTATGATAATGATGAAGATGATGATCATGATCATGATGATATTAATAATAACAATAACAATAAAATTATAATAATGATAATAATAGTAAAAATAATAATGATGATAACAGTAATGATGACAGCAATAATAGTATCAATACTGATACTGATAATGATAATAACAATGATAATAACAGCAATGACAGCAACAACAATAAAAGTAACAATAATAATAATAGTGATAATGTAAATAATTGTAATAATGATAATAATAATAGTAATAATAATAATGATAATAATAATTGTAATAATAATAATGATAATAACAATAATAATAACAATGCTACTACTATTAGTGATAATGATAATTCATGGCAATGATAATGATAAAGATGAGAGCATTAATTATATCATTGGTTATTACGGAAACAGAATACATAGGTAGATAGATAAACATACATAGAGAGGTAGGTAGATAGACATACGTGTAGACAGATACCGATATAAATAGAGGCAGACATAAATATCATCATATCATATCACATCACACTAAGAAAAAAATAACATCCATCGAAAAATTAACAAAGGACATACTCACTCTATGAAACCTTATCGCAATATTCACAACTATGGAAATTCACACGAAATTCACAGTCGATTAGCATTTAACGTCAAACCAATAACACTAAAGTAAGGATACTGAAAGGGCTTATAAAGAGGCAGGGAAATTTTATAGAGATTCGGTAAAATCGATTAATTAGAAAGACATCTTCGGGAAATTAAAAAAGAGGATTTGGAAATAAGTGCAAAACGTTTGGCAACACGCACAAGTAGATGAATCCTTTCAACCAAACAACGTTAACTGAATAACGCTCTGGTTGTTAATCAGATCATGCAAACCACTAGATAGATAATGCAATTGGTTGATAGATAACTCATTCCAGATGTCCTGTTCGACCAAATAATTCAACTAGGAAACCAACATGAGTTCAACATGGCAACCATACAGTCACCAAAGAATAAACCAACAATCCATCCAGTACTGTTACATGATGCAACCAGACAATGCGTCGCATAAACCAACCACACAGGACATCCATACAGTTCGGCCACTCTACCAGACAATCCATCCACACGAGCCAGTCAGCCGCTCTACCAGACTTTACAACCAAACAATCTAAAAGCCAACCACACAATGCAAGTAGACATTACAACCAATCATGAACCAACATCAGTCAGAGAGCCTTACCGAAATTCACATAAACTCTCCAACTAAACAATCCAACGAAACGATTTCAACCATACCAGACACACAACCAACCATTCCAGCCGGCCAATTCATACTTAACATATTACCAAACAACCAAAACAATCGACCAATGAAAGCATGGATTTGCTAAACATGCCACCCGCCCATTCACCCAAACCACCCAACAAACAGGACCCTCTGAAGTCCGCCGAGTGATCCTTCTCCCGCTCCCGCTCAGCAAACCTCTCTCTACAGCGTGGTCCTTGAGGCCCATGGAACCCCAGGAGACGCAGCCATCGACGCAAGGAGTTCTGATTACAGTCGTCACTCTCGAAGTCTTTGCTAACTTTCCTGGAACACGCGACGATGAAAGTTTCCTCAAGAGAAGAGAAGAAGAAGAAGAAGAAAGAAGGAGCAGTCGTGGGAACTACCTCCCCTTAAGGGTATTAATTTTCGACTAATGAACCGGACGAAAAGTCGGCATCGTTCATGTCACGGCAGTTGCTCGTGGGCGCCGTTGGTGGGCGGCGTGGGAAGGATCGCCTCACGTCTTGGCGCTTTCTTTTGAATTTGCGTCTGTTTCTCTCTCTCTCTCTCTTTCTCTCTTTCTCTCTTCTCTCTCTTCTCTCTTTCTTTCTCTCTCTTTCTTTCTCTCTCTTTCTCTTTCTCTTTCTCTTTCTCTCTCTCTCTTTCTCCCTCTCTCTTTCTCTCTCTCTCTTTCTCTCTCACTCACTCTCCTTCTCACTCTCTCTCTCTCTCTCTCTCTCTCTCTCTCTCTCTCTCTCTCTCTCTCTCTCTCTCTCTCTCTCTCTCTCTCTCTCTCTCACTGTCTCTCCCTGTCCCCCTGTCTCCCTCTCTCTCCCTTCCCCCCCCCCTCTCTCTCTCTCTCTCTCTCTCTATCTAGCTATCTATCTATCTATCTATCTATCTCCTCTCTTTTTTCTTTATTACTTCTGCTTATCATTCGCTTCCATGTGTGTTTTGTATATATGTGTGAGTCTATATATATGCGCGC
>NC_091550.1:53572171-53574671 GCF_042767895.1 Penaeus vannamei
TTTCACCTCTATACCCCTCGCTCCCTCATCCTCGTTATTTTACATCCTTCCCCTTCCTTTGCCTCTACTCCCCCCCCTACCTCCCACTCCCCGCCCTTTCCCTCACTTCCTGCTCCCCCAAATCCTTTCACCTTCACCCCCCCCCCTCTACCCCCACCCCACCCCTCCTTCCCCTTCCCTAACTCCTTTCGGGAAAAAGACGAAATATTAACTGTCAAATCCCGGAGGCCGAATCAGCTGCGGTTGGCATCCGCTTTTTAAAACTTTTGGGTAAGAAAAAAAGCAAAAGATTAGTAAGTACTGATTGAGAGATCATCGTTTTTTTTCTTTTCTTTTTGCTAGTTTTAGCGTTGTATGACGTTGAACACACTCACACAAACACACACACACACAGTCACGTGCACACATACATATGCACATGAACAGACATATATATGTATGTATACAAAGCGTATATTCATGTGTGTATTGCTTCCCTCAGCGAAATACTGCTCTCTCTCTCTCTCTTACTATCTCCCTCTCTCTTCCTCCCTCCCTCCCTCCCTCTCTCCCTCTATTTTTCACTCTCTCTCTCTCTCTCTCTCTCTCTCTCTCTCTCTCTCTCTCTCTCTCTCTCTCTCTCTCTCTCACTCCCTATTTCTCTCTCTCACTCCCTATTTCTCTCTCTCACTCCCTACCTCTCTCTCTCACTCCCTATTTCTCTCCCTCTTCTCTCACTCCCTATCTCTCTCTCTTCTCTCACTCCCTATCTCTCTCTCTCCCCCCCCTCTCTCTCTCTCTATCTCTCTCTCTCTCTCTCTCTCTCTCTCTCTATCTCTCTCTCTCTCTCTCTCTCTCTCTCTCTCTCTCTCTCCCTCTCCCTCTCTCTCTCTCTTTTTATTACAGTTTAATACACTGTCATTACCATTTATGGGTCACTTTTCCGCCAAAACAATTTAGTGATGAAGCTAAAGTTATCTTTAGCATGACCCATGAAATAAAATAGAAATAAAAAACTAGCTAAAATCAAGGTAGTTTATCACACCAAAAAGTTATCCGAAATCATACTGCAGCCTCCACAGGTGTACTGCTGTTTTGAACTGTTGGAGTGAGGTTGAATTGCAAATCCGTCTCTCGCACCAGCTGATTCCACATTCTGGAGTACTTCGGCAGAAATGTGCGTAAAAAGGTCTCTGTTCTCGCGAAGGGAACGTGAAGTTTGTGACTTCGGCTGTGGTTATTCCTAGTGTTGTAGGTTGAGGGAACTCCGGAGTGAAGTTTTAATGAAGCGAGGTGAGGGCTCTTCTGCTGGTGGACCTTGTAGAAGACACACAACGCCGCCACGTCCCTGCGGTGCTGGAGAGACTGGAAATAGACCAGGCGATCATTTTCCCGCATCTTAAATTCTACAAGGCGGCGGGCTTGGTTCTGTACTCTGTCGAGTAGGGCAAGGAAGGACGGCGGGCAGGACGACCATACCAGAGGGAAATATTCCATGAGGGAGTGAACTGGGGAATTGCACAGCATGCAGCAACCTCCGCTGTCTAGAAGATGGGAGATTCGGCGTACGCATGCCAGTTTACGAGCTGCTCTTTTGGCCACATCTTTTACGTGACTAAATGTCAGCTGATTGTCAAATTGTACTCCAAGGATGTTTATTTCTTTCGTCAGATCGAGTGTTTTCCCATCAATACTAATGGGGGGGGGGGGGTTAGAGTGCTCTGTCGACGGGAAATAAACATGACCTGGGTTTTATCAGGTGCGAGTGTGACCTGCCATCGTCGGCCCCACGAGGTGATGAGTGATAACATGTTCAGCTGTGGCAGCGCGTTCATGCTTTTCACATGTAAATGATACAGTGCAGTAGTAAGCATATGCATGGGCTTCTGGAATCAGATGTAGAATGTCATTGAAATAGACGTTCCATAAGAGCGGGCCAATGACGCTGCCCTGCGATACACTTGCACTGATTGGGTGTTCACTTGAAGTGTAGCCATTTACCACAACTTGGAGAGTTCTTCCTCGTAGATAATCTTTAATCATCTTCAGGAGGTCACCATCAATTCCAAAGCTTTTTAGTTTTGAAATAATACATTCGTGCCATACTCTGTCGAAGGCACCTGCGATATCCAGGGCAACGACATAAGTTTCTTTACCAGCATCAAGGGATTTGTTCCAGCTGGTGACTAACTGTAGTAGTAGGTCGGACGCTGATCTCTCCCATCTAAAGCCGAACTACTTGCTACTGAGTAGGTGGTTGCTGTCGAAGAAACTTGTCATTCTGTTCACCAGAATTTTTTCATATATTTTGCCTATGATCGAGAGGAGTGAGATTGGCCTGTAGTTTTCAGGGAGTGCCTGGCTTTTCTTTTTATGCACTGGCACTACTCTAGCCTGTTTCCAGATAGCTGGCCACTTTTGCTGTTGGAGACAGTTTTGGAATAAGGTGGCAAGAGGGGTTACAAGCTGGTCAGCACACATTTTAAGTTTGTGGGGACTTACGTTATCAGGTCCAAAGGCT
>NC_091550.1:53587171-53589671 GCF_042767895.1 Penaeus vannamei
ATAAATACCCTTTTCGTACTCAACACGACCCATCGAAAATCTCAGCATCAAAAACAAACAAACAAAGGTCGACGAAGCATTGGCAGAATCTACGGAGCTTGGCCGCCCGAAGTCAACACTCGAAGCAGGCTGGGATAGAGATTGTATTGGCGTCAGTACAGTCTGTAATGTTGAAGAAACTAAGTGCAAATTATGCAATGAAGAATATAAGCGCATTGTACAGCCTTTCAGACCACCTAGCATGAGGTATGGGGAACTATGCAACATCATGATGTCTTGGAAGATATACTTATGTCGTATCCTAAATTTGGAATGTAGTATCACGTGACCACATATCAAATGTTGCCCTTCCACGTCCAAGCCGTGCGCCGGTTTGGTAGATGAGTAGATAAATTACTGTGTTATTGTTCTTTTCTTTTAAATGATATATCATAGATCGTAATACTGTTATGATGTAGAACTCCACTGTAATACTGTTATATAATGACCATGCATCAGATGCAGCACAGCCTGCCCACGCCTGCGCATTCGCCAGAGCGGTAGATAAAGGCCTCAACTAGACGGGGTGGACGCCAGCGTCGTGGATGTGCAGATGAAGAACTGTGTGATTGTTCTTTTTGTAAATGATAAAGTACCGAATATAATAGCATAATAGCCTGAATTTTCAATATAATATCATTACACAATGCAATGACCATGCATCAAAGGCACCATAGCTTGTCCACGGTAGAAAAAAAAGAAGAAAAGAAAAGAAAAGAGGAGGCTGATCCTAAGGACAAACTCTTCATGGACTGACAGCGCTCGCCCGTGATCAGAGGCACGTGTTAGTGGGAGAGTGTGTAGGTTATGATGGAAGGAGTGGAATAAGGTAAATGGAATAAAGAAAGAAAGGAGAGGAAATAAGCAAACTGAATATGTGTATATCGTTCATGTAGCAGGAATAGAATGAAGCAAGTTGAATATGAAGTAAGAAAAGAATTTCAAAAAGTAATGAAAATTGTAAAAAAGTCATAAGAAACAGACAGAGGGAGGAAAAGATAACCATTAAGGAAAGAAACGAGAAGACCAAACAATAAAAAAACATATCTATAACAAGTTGGGAAAGAAGGAGATGAAGAAGTATTAGAAGTAATTCGAAGAAATAATGGAACGTCGTGTTTCATTCTCGGGCGTAGCTAACGAGAAATATGGGTGTGATATATATATATATATATATATATATATATATATATATATATATATATATATATATATATATATATATATATATATATATATATATATATATATACATTTCTCTCTCTCTCTCTCTCTCTCTCTCTCTCTCTCTCTCTCTCTCTCTCTCTCTCTCTCTCTCTCTCTCTCTCTCTCTCTCTCTTTTCTTTTTTCTTTCTTTCTTTCTTTTTCTTTTTCTTTTTCTTTTTCTTTTCTTTTTTTCTTTTCCTTTTTTTTCCTGAATATAAAAACCAAGTTTCTTTCTTAGCGGCGTTATCATTATTCTTCCTTTATATTTTCTTCTTCAATTATCTTTTTTTATCTTATTCTTTTTTAATCTACCTTCGCTCTGCTTCTTCAAAACTGATGGAAAAAATAGCCCCCCCCAAAAAAAAATATATATATAGATGCATATCAGAAAAAATCGTACCTTAATAACAAATTTTAATAAAGGGAAAAAAATACAAGGTGATGATAAAAAGAGCCGAAGAACCAAAAAGAAAAAGAGGGTGGAAAAAAAGTAATAAAAACAGGGTGTCATCTCGCCCTCCCGCACTATTAAGAGATTGGAATGGAGGAGGAGGAAGAATCTGGGGTTCTTTAAGGACGGAGAGAGAGGGGAGGGGGAGAAGGTGAGGAGGTGGAGGGTGAGGGGGGGAGGGAAAGAAGGGGGGAGGGGAGGAGGGGGAGGGGAAGAAGGGGCGGGAGGAGGAGGGAGGAGGAGGTGGAGGGGGAGGGTGGGAGGGAAAGAAGGGGGAGAGGGAGGGGGAGGGGGGAGGAGGGGGAGGGGGAGGGGAAGAAGGGGGGAGGAGGTAAAGGGAGGGGAGGGGGGAGGGAAGAAGGGGCGGGAGGAGGTAAAGGAGGGTGAAGGTGGGAGGGGAAAAGGGGGAGAGGTGAAGGAGGGGGAGGGTGGGAGGAGGGGGTAGGGGTGGGAGGAGGAGGGAGGTGGGGAGGAGGAAGAAGAGAGAAGGTTTAGGGAGATAGAGGAGGAGGAGGAGGGAAGGGGAGGGGGAGGAAGGGGGTAGAGGAGAGTGAGAGGAGGAAGAGGCTATTCGGAAGGAGGGAGAAGGAGTAGGGGAGGTGGTGAGGATATCGAAGGAGTAGGGAGGTAGGAGGGCAAGGAAGAAGGGGGAAGGGGAGGCGGAGGAAGAAGGAGGGATGGCGGGGACTGGGGAGGGGGCGGTGTAAGACGGTACAGAAAAGAAGTGTTTGGAGACTTGTCTGTAGATGGCTAAGGGGGGGGGGAGGGGAGGGGATGATCCTTTGCCTCCTTCATTTTTTCTCT
>NC_091550.1:53602171-53604671 GCF_042767895.1 Penaeus vannamei
ACGACCTTGCTCTCTCTCCTCTCCCTTCTTTCTTCCCTCCATCTCTATTTCCTTGCATTCTCCTCGATGAATCCTTGCCTTTTCTCTCTCTCCCTTCCCCCCTCACAACCCCACCATTTTCTCCTCCTCCCTGATCTCCCTTTTTCTCTTCTCCCTCCACTACGTCCCCTCCCTTCCTACCTTCCCTCCATACCTTCCTCCCCCCCCCACCATCTTTCCCTCCCTCTCCTTCCCCCTCCTCCCACCCCCACCCTATTCCTCCCCTCCCCCCTTCCCTCCCCCTCTTCCCCTTTCCTCAACAACGTCCCTCCCCTCACCTATTCTTCCCTCCCCTTCCACCCCCCTCCCCCCTCCCTCTACACCGGCAGGGAACAAAAGAGCGATGGCGAGCGGCGCGTGTCTCTGTTTTCGGCCGAGAGATGGCGTTGATCTCCACAGCCCGACGCCGAGCTTTGTTTCTGAGGGCAAGGAAGGGCTCGCAAGAACCGACCTGCGCTGAGGTCTGCTAAGGGGGCGAGGTAGGTGGAGGGAAGAGGGGGGGGGGGGGAAGGGGGGGGGGAAGAGGGGGTGGAGGGAAGAGGGGGAAGAGGGGGTGGAGGGAAGAGGGGGTGGAGGGAAGAGGGGGTGGAGGGAAGAGGGGGTGGAGGGAAGATGGGGTGGAGGGAAGAGGGGGGAGGGAAGAGGGAGGTGGAAGGAAGAGGGGGTGGAGGTAAGAGGAGGGTGGAGGGAAGAGGGGGTAGAGGGAAGAGGGGGTGGAGGGAAGAGGGGGGTGGAGGGAAGAGGGGAGGGAAGAGGTGGAGGGAAGAGGGGGTGGAGGGAAGAGGGGGTGGAGGGAAGAGGGGGTGGAGGGAAGAGGGAGGTGGAAGGAAGAGGGAGGTGGAAGGTAAGAGGGGGTGGAGGGAACAGGGGGGTGGAGGGAACAGGGGGGTGGAGGGAAGAGGGGGTGGAGGGAAGAGGGGGTGGAGGGAAGAGGGGGTGGAGGGAAGAGGGGGTGGAGGGAAGAGGGGGTGGAGGGAAGAGGGGGTGGAGGGAAGAGGGGGTGGAGGGAAGAGGGGGAGGGAAGAGGGGGTGGAGGGAAGAGGGGGTGGAGGGAAGAGGGAGGTGGAAGGAAGAGGGGGAGGAGGGGGTGGAAGGAAGAGGGGGTGGAGGGAAGAGGGGGTAGAGGGAAGAGGGGGTGGAGGGAAGAGGGGGTGGAGGGAAGAGGGGGGTGGAGGGAAGAGGGGGTGGAGGGAAGAGGGGGGTGGAGGGAAGAGGGGGGTGGAGGGAAGAGGGAGGTGGAAGGAAGAGGGGGTGGAGGGAAGAGGGGGTGGAGGGAAGAGGTGGGTGGAAGGAAGAGGGGGTGGAGGGAAGAGGGGGGTGGAGGGAAGAGGGAGGTGGAAGGAAGAGGGGGTGGAGGTAAGAGGGGGTGGAGGGAAGAGGGGGTGGAGGGAAGAGGGGGTGGAAGGAAGAGGGGGTTGAGGGAAGAGGGGGTGGAGGGAAGAGGGGGTGGAGGGAAGAGGGGGGTGGAGGGAAGAGGGGGTGGAGGGAAGAGGGGGTGGAGGGAAGAGGGGGTGGAGGGAAGGGCTTGTATCGTAGAGGTAGGAGGTGGTTTGTTGGGGGGGGGTAGGGGGTGGAGGGGTTTGTGGGATGAGGGGAAGGGAATCTACACGGGAATTATTTTTCTTTTCTTTTTGTATGATTTTGTTATTCATCCTCAGCTTCGTCTCTCTTTTGTTGTTATTTTTACACTAATTTATTGTTCTCTCGCTCTCTCTCTCCTTCTATTTTATTCCCTCGTTCTGTCTCTCTCGATGTTCTCTCTTCTCACTCTTTCTTCTCCCCTCTCCCTCTCTCTCTCTCACACACACACGCTCTCTCTGCCTCTCTCTCTCTCCCTACCACCCCCCTCTCTCTCTCTCTCTCTCTCTCTCTCT
The DNA here is from genome assembly GCF_042767895.1 of Penaeus vannamei. Taxonomy (NCBI): domain Eukaryota; kingdom Metazoa; phylum Arthropoda; class Malacostraca; order Decapoda; family Penaeidae; genus Penaeus; species Penaeus vannamei. Next base: position 53,604,085 of record NC_091550.1, read on the forward strand.
CTCTCTCTCTCTTTCTCTCTCACTGACTCCCCTCACTCTCTCATTCTCTCAATCTTTCATCCCCCCTCTCTCTCTTTCTCTCTCTCTTTCTCTCACTCCGACCTCACTCAGTCTTTCTCTCAATCTTTCATCCCCCCCCTCTCTCTCTCTCTCTCTCTCTCTCTCTCTCTCTCTCTCTCTCTCTCTCTCTCTCTCTCTCTCTCTCTCTCTCTCTCTCTCTCTCTCTCTCTCTCTCCTCCTTTCAGAAGCTGCATAGCGTGAGATGAAAAAGACAAGGTAGATGTCTAGATGCGTGGGAGCTCAAAAGAACAATTCCTTACAAAATGATTGGCATTCATATTGTGTGCAACAGAATAAAGAAAGAAAATATACGAATTAAAGAACAAATAAATAAATGAATAACGGTTATGATTAAACAGAAAAATGCCTGTCCGTCTTGTGAATGAGAATGTCAGTTTGCGAAATGATGACGCCATTTGAAATATTTCTGCACACCGGAGGGTTCTAAAGATGGCCGCGACGATCAAAGGAAATGCTGATAAAAAAGGAAAAAAGGAAATCTGAAGAGAGAAAAGAAAATTAATGTG
>NC_091550.1:53617171-53622171 GCF_042767895.1 Penaeus vannamei
CTGTCGGAGAGCTATGGGGGGAAGATGGGCTATCGTTGACAAGTGTGTCCTCTCTCTCTTCTCTGTCTCTTTCTTTTTTATATTTCTCAGTCTCTCTCTCTTTCTGTTTCTCTCTCTCTCTCTCTCTCTCTCTCTCTCTCTCTCTCTCTCTCTCTCTCTCTCTCTCTCTCTCTCTCTCTGTCTCTCTCTCTCTTTCTCTCTCTCCCTCTCTCTCTCGCTCCCTCTTTCTCTCTGATTCGCCCGGTCTAAAAAAAAGAGAAAAAGACCATGAATTGTTTTAAAAAGAAAAATACAAACACGATCACTAAGCACACATACATTAAAAGAAAACCGCTTTTTCATTTTCTTTTTTCCTGCATCACCCGAAAAGGAATTCCTGATGAATTCTACGATTCATCATTGTTATTGTCGCTGTTTCGTTTTATGGCTTTCTTTATTACTGCGAGTCCCAGATCAGTCATTTACCGTAAATTACATCATGCTATTTGTAATTATATTGTGTTTGTTATCTTATACTTATTGTCACATGTTGTATGTTATTTGGTACCTTTATTTGTGTTGTGTATGGCACTTTGTTCATTTTATTATGTGCGCTGCATGTCATACTATGCAAATTACTGAGTGATATACGTTAATCTATTCATTTTACCGCATGTTGTATGTTCTGTCATGCATGTCATTGTATGCTCTATGACATTAATGCACGTCACCTTGTAAATCATTACTTAAAAGGTGACGTGCAAATCAAAGTTTTTTGTTTATATATATATATATATATATATATATATATATATATATATATATATATATATATATATATATATATATATATATATATATATATATGTATACATATATAAAGTATACAATTAAAAAAAGAAGACGAACCCAAAGATTTCTAAAGGTTCGAGAGGAAAGGGTCAGCCAGCAGCTCCTCTCGAAGAACTTGATGACACAAACAAAGTTAAGGGGATTAATCTACGGACCTTCCTGTGCACTGGCTGTATCAGTTCTTCATTACAGTTCATTAGCGGTCAGCGGGACGTCTGCTCCTATAATAAGGACGAAATAAGTGACCCTAATGTGATTAACACGACGAGGGTGATGGAGGAGGAGGGGCGAAGAGGAGGAGGAGGGAAGAACGGGAGGAGGAGGGGGATGAAAAGAAAGGAGGAAAAGGGAGATAAAAAGGGGAGGTAGAAGGAATGGAATGGTGATGGGGAAGGTTGGTGAGGGATGGGGCGAGAAAGGGATGAGGGTAGAGAACAGGGGTAAGAGCTGGGAGGGTATAGAGATGCTGGGATAAGATCAGGGAGGGGGGCACGGGAGAGAAGGAGGTGAACCCAAGACGTCAGGCATAAGCAGGAGAGGAAGAAGGATGGGGGAAGGAGGAAAGATGAGAGGAGGAGGAAAGAGGGAGGAGAAGGGGACGGGGGATTAGGGAAGGTGACTCACACATGACTTGTGTGGGGAGTAGGAAGGGTATGGGACGGGGAGGGAAGGGAAGGGAAGGGAAGGGAAGGGAAGGAAGCAGATATCACACACGCGGCGAGGGGTGAGGGAAGGGGAGAGACATCAAACATACGCAGAGAGAAGGAGAGCGACCAGAAAGAGTGGGAAAAATACCAAAGAGAGAGAGGGGGGAGGGAGAACGACCAAAGAGAGAGAGAGGTGGGGGGAGCGACCGAAGAGAGAGAGAAAAAGACCAAGGATAGAGAGAGGGAGAGCGACCGAAGCGAGAGAGGTAGTGAAACCAAAAACAGAGAGGGAAAGAGACCAAAGACAGAAAGGGGAGGGGGAATAGGGAGTTAAAGGGAGACAGGGAGAGATATCAGTGGTAGAGGCTATAGATAGGAAGGGGAGGGAGGAGAGGGGAGGAGGAAGGGTTAACACACACATCAGTTCGAGCAACTGACAGTGACAGGGAGCAAGGCACGAGGAGCAGGCGTCAAGCTGGGGACGTCCTGAGGGAAAAGAAACTTTAATACGGATCAAGGACGCGGGAACTGCGAGGCGGCGCCGGAAACGGGTCCAAAACGGATTGCTCGTGGTGAGGGTGGGGATCAGGGGGGGGAGAATAGTGGTGAGGATGAGGATCAGGGGGAGGAGAATAGTGGTGAGGATGAGGATCAGGGGGAGGAGAATAGTGGTGAGAATGAGGATCAGGGGGAGGAGAATAGTGGTGAGGATAAGGATCAGGGGGAGGAGAATAGTGAGGTGAGGATGAGATGAGGATCAGGGGAGGAGAATAGTGGTGAGGATGAGGATCAGGGGGAGGAGAATAGTGGTGAGGATGAGGATCAGGGGAGGAGAATAGTGGTGAGGATAAGGATCAGGGGAGGAGAATAGTGGTGAGGGTGAGGATCAGGGGAGAAAAGTGGGTGAGGATGAGGATCAGGGGGAGGAGAATAGTGGTGAGGATGAGGATCAGGGGGAGGAGAATAGTGGTGAGGATAAGGATCAGGGGAGGAGAATAGTGAGTGGTGAGGATGAGGATCAGGGGAGGAGAATAGTGGTGAGGGATGAGGATCAGGGGGAGGAGAATAGTGGTGAGGATGAGGATCAGGGGTAGGAGAATAGTGGTGAGAATGAGGATCAGGGGGAGGAGAAAGGTGGTGAGGATGAGGATCAGGGGGAGGAGAATAGTGGTGAGGATGAGGATCAGGGGGAGGAGAATAGTGGTGAGGATAAGGATCAGGGGAGGAGAATAGTGGTGAGGATGAGGATCAGGGGAGGAGAATAGTGGTGAGGATGAGGATCAGGGGGAGGAGAAAGTGGTGAGTGATGAGGATCAGGGAGGAGAATAGTGGTGAGGATAAGGATCAGGGGAGGAGAATAGTGGTGAGGATGAGGATTAGGGGGAGGAGAAAAGTGGTGAGGATGAGGATCAGGAGGAGGAGAATAGTGGTGAGGATGAGGATCAGGGGGAGGAGAATAGTGGCGAGGATGAGGATCAGCGGGAGGAGAATAGTGGTGAGGATGAGGATCAGCGGGAGGAGAATAGTGGTGAGGATGAGGATCAGGGGGAGGAGAATAGTGGTGAGGATGAGGATCAGGGGGAGAATAGTGGGGAGGATGAGGATCAGGGGGAGGAGAATAGTGGTGAGGATGAGGATCAGCGGGAGGAGAATAGTGGTGAGGATGAGGATCAGGGATGAGGATCAGGGGAGAATAGTGGTGAGGATGAGGATCAGGGGGAGGAGAATAGTGGTGAGGATGAGGATCAGCGGGAGGAGAATAGTGGTGAGGATGAGGATCAGGGGGAGGAGAATAGTGGTGAGGATGAGGATCAGGGGGAGAATAGTGGTGAGGATGAGGATCAGGGGGAGGAGAATAGTGGTGAGGATGAGGATCAGGGGGAGAATAGTGGTGAGGATGAGGATCAGCGGGAGGAGAATAGTGGTGAGGATGAGGATCAGGGGGAGAATAGTGGTGAGGATGAGGATCAGCGGGAGGAGAATAGTGGTGAGGATGAGGATCAGGGGGAGGAGAATAGTGGCGAGGATGAGGATCAGCGGGAGGAGAATAGTGGTGAGGATGAGGATCAGGGGGAGGAGAATAGTGGTGAGGATGAGGATCAGCGGGAGGAGAATAGTGGTGAGGATGAGGATCAGCGGGAGGAGAATAGTGGTGAGGATGATGGTGGCGAGGATGATCACATTGATGGCAATGATGATGATATTGATAAATGACGATGATACTAATGACGATGGTGATGATTATGATGGTGTTGGTATCGATGATGATCGCAATGATAATGAGATTGATGAATGATGATGATGCTCATGGCGATGGTGATGATGATGGTGGTGGTGATGATGATATTAATGATGATCTTGATGAAAGGTGATTATTATGATGATGGTGATGATGATGATGTTAATTAAAGTGAGGATGATGGTGATGTCGATGATGATGACAATGATGAATGCTGATGATGATGACATGAATGAGAGGGATAAGGATAATAGGGATAATAAAAGGGATAGTGATTATGATAATAATAATAATAACAACAACACTAGTTACGATTAAGATGGTAAAAACAACGATGATAATGATAAAGATAATAATGATAACGAAGCAGACAATGATGACGAAGATGATGACAAAAGGAAGACGAAACGCAAAGAAGTAAAGCAGAATCTTTTCCCCAAACATTTCGTCGCAAACGAACAGACACGAAAAACAAACAGACACGAAGGCGTCTTTGACTGAGGTTAACATCGCTCGCCGCCCCATAGAAGGAGGGGAAAAGAGGGGAAAATCCCTGGGCTGGGGGAGGGAAGGGAAAGGGAGTAGGGGGTAGAGGGAGGGTAGGGGGAGATGGGGAAGGGAGGGAGGGAGACCCTAGGGGGGTAGATGGGAAAGGATAGAAAAAAGAAAATTCTCGTGAGGGGAAACAATTCAATTTCTCCCAGCGTGGAAGTATTCTGTCAGGGTAATGAGAAATATGCAAATGTCCCCGGGGTTCCTACGGCCTCCTGACCTCGGCGGGGGGCCTGTATTTACCCTTGTACACCCCCCCCCCCCAGCACCGCACCCCCCTCGATCTCGGTCAGAGGTCACCCGCCGATGTTTGTCCCGGGGGCGCCCTCGCTGCGGCGCTAATGACCTATTGATTTGCATTTGTACGCGCACGCGGGTATGAGCGTATATATATATATATATATATATATATATATATATATATATATATATATATATATATATATATATATATATATATGTATATAATATATATATATATATATATATATATATATATATATATATATATATATATATATATATATATATATATATTTTATATATATTAAAATATATATATATATATATATATATATATATATATATATATACATATATATATATATATATATATATATATATATATATATATATATATATATATATATATATATATATATATATATATATATACATATATATATATATATATATATGCATATATTCACGAGCATGTTTCCCATGAAGGC
>NC_091550.1:53649671-53654671 GCF_042767895.1 Penaeus vannamei
TTTTTTTCAGTTCGGTTATTTATTTGTCGATCTTGATGTTATTGTCATTGCTATCATTGATATTCTTTTTTTCTCTCTCTTTTTTTTTTATGCAGTTCGGTTATTTGTCGTTCTTGATGTTATTGTCATTGCTATCATTGCTATTCTTTTATCTCTCTCTTTTTTATTTTATTTTTTTTATGCAGTTCGGTTATTTGTCGTTCTTGATGTTGTTGTCATTGCTATCATTGCTATTCTTTTATCTCTCTCCTTTTTTTTTTATGCAGTTCGGTTATTTGTCGTTCTTGAAGTTATTGTCATTGCTATCATTGCTATTTTTTTTCTCTCTCTCTTTTTTTATTTTTATTTTTTTTTATTCTGTGCGGTTATTTGTCGTTCTTGATGCTGTTGTCATTGCTGTCATTGCTATTCTTTTTTCTCTCTTTTTTTATGCAGTTCGGTTATTTGTCGTTCCTGATGTTATTGTCATTGCTATTCTTTTTTCTCTCTCTTTTTTTATTTTTTCCTTTTGCTGCGGCAATTCAAGCATTTGTCGTTCTTGATGTTATTGTCATTGCTATCATTGCTATTCTTTTATCTCTCTCTTTTTTATTTTATTTTTTATGCAGTTCGGTTATTTGTCGTTCTTGAAGTTATTGTCATTGCTACCATTGCTATTCTTTTTTTCTCTCTCTTTTTTCTTTTTCTTTCTTTTTTTTATGTAGTTCGGTTATTTGTCGTTCTTGATGTTATTGTCATTCTGCTAGTCAGTTGCTATTTTTTTTCTCTCGTTTTTTTTTTTTTTTTTTTTTTTTTTTTTTTTTTTTTTAATGCCAATAGTGATACTACAACTACATCTGCCATCGTTTTTTTGTTTTTTGTTTTTTGTTTTTTTTCTCTCTCTCTTTTCAACTATTCTTTCTCTTTCAACTTCCTTCTCCCTGTCCTTCCTCTTCTTATTCATATTCTTTTTTTATCCTTCTCCTCTACCATCCTCCCCTTCCCACTCTTCCTCCATCCTCCTCCTTATTTTCCTATTCTTATTCTTCCTCCTCTTCCCCCGCCCCCTCGTCCTCCATCCTTCTACTCCTCCTCTCCCTCCTCATTCTCCTCCTCCTCCTCCTCCATCCTCCTCCTCCTTCTCCTCCGGCCCCCTTTTTCCTCACCTCCATCATCATCATCCTCATTCTCCTCCTCTTCCATCCTCCTCCTCCTCCTCCATCCTCCTCGTACTTCCTCCTCCTCCTCCCCTTCTCATTCTCCTCCTCCTCCTTCTCATTCTCCTTATCCTCCATCCTCCTCCTCCTCCTCATTCTCCTTATCCTCCATCCTCCTCCTCGATCCTCCTCGTACTCCATCCTCCTCCTCCCCTTCTCATTCTCCTCCTCCTCCATCCTCCTTATCCTCCATCCTCCTCCTCTTCCTCCTCCATCCTCCTCGTACTCCATCCTCCTCCTCCCCTTCTCATTCTCCTCCTCCTCCATCCTCCTCCTCCTCCTCCGCCCCCTTCTTCTCCTCCTCCTAATAACCTGTTGACAAGATGGTGATGAAAATGTACGATACACTGTTATTAATCAGACATTTTTAATGTAGATAATCATCTCTTCGGCACTTTCTATGATAGCAGTAATAATGATAAAGTTAGTTGTAATGATAATAACGAAAATTATGATAACTACAATAGAAATAATAACTAATAACGATATTTTTGATAATGATAATGATAATATAATGATAATAAAGATGATGACGATAGTGATAATGATGATAGTAACGATAATAACATAATTATAGTTATGATGAAAAGCTTCGTAAAAAGCTGTCTTTATCTCATCATTAATCTAATCTTATCTTTTTCCAGATTTATCTCCGTTATATTCTTATATAGATATCCATTTATTCGTTTAGATAAAGTTTTATTTATCTTTTCATTGATTTAACCCGTACATTCATTTAGTAGATATAGGCATTAGAAATATATTCCTCTAAATATATTTCCAAAATCGTCCGTTTTTTAGCCATCAATAACAAATCAAAAATCCATCGTTGAATAAAAAAGAAAAAAATCGGTTTATATGAAATCACGTACTGAAGGTTTGAAAGGTACTCGGATTTCGAAATGGGAAATGATTATTAGTATAAATTCGCCAATGTTCACAATCTAGTGTGCCAATTTCCGTTTACCGGTTGTTATGTGTGGTACAATTGGACCGTATGCTTTTTTTTTTTATATACAGATTGAGGTAGATTGGCTATGAGGTTAGGGAAGGTATGAATTTTTAAATATTAGAAAAAAGGATAAATGTTTAGAGGTTAAAAAAAGTATGCCTGGATTTTGGGAAAAAAATATTCGATGTTTAAAAGTTAGAAAAAGTAAAGATGTTTACATTCTAGAGAAAAAACATCAGTGCTTAGGCTTCAGAAATAAAGCATCTTTCACAATTGCATCTTTTATAATTCTGAAGGATAACTTAATAAACTTTGATATCTCGAGTTAAAAGAAAAACCGTTGGTCGCCAAAGTATTTTAAAAATGACGTCAGTATAAGCTGCCAAAATGTTGTATTCAGTGTGTTAGTGTAAAAAATATGAATAATAATAATAAGAAGAAAGAAAAATGAAAAAAAGTATAAGAAACAAAGGAAGTAACAAAACGAAAAGACAAATATTTCGACAAAAGATAAACGAAATAAGAAAAAATAATACAAAAGAAAATAAAAAAAGGCAAAGGCCTAATATTAAGAAAAAAAAAAAACATAAGCAAATCAGAAGTAAAAAAAAAAAAAAAAAAAAAATTAAAAGAAATACGAAAATTAAATAAAAACATAAACAAAACAAAACAAATACGAATACACATCAGTAACGTTCATCAGCAAAGATGCGATACACACAAGGCGATAAACAGAAGAAGCAGGAAATCTGATAAACGGCGTAGTATTTTCACTCCAAAGGGGTTCCAAGGCTTCCTGATGGGCACCTTCCGCCCATTCTCTGGCCCGCCCCAATTATTTCAGACCCCCCCCCCCCCCAGTCCCCACTCACCCACCTCTCTCTGTCCTTTCTCTCTCTCTCTCTCTATCTATCTATCTATCTATCTATCTATCTATCTATCTATCTATCTATATCTATCTATCTATCTATCTATCTATCTATCTATCTATCTATCTCTCTCTCTCTCTCTCTCTCTCTCTCTCTCTCTCTCTCTCTCTCTCTCTCTCTATGTATATATATATATATATATATATATATATATATATATATATGTATATATATATATATATATATATATATATATATATATATATATATATATATATATATATATATATATATATATATATATATATGTATGTCTATTTCTATCTCGCTCTCCATCTCATAAGGAAGAGGAGGAAAGGGAACAGGAGGAGGAGAAGGAAGGATATTGGGATTAGGAGGTGGAGGAGGTGGAAAAGGAAGATGATTAAGAAAAGGAATAGGAAGCGAGAGAGACAGAGAGGAGGAGAGAGCGAGGGAGAGAAGGAAGGAGGGAGAGAGAGAGAGAGAGAGAAGGAAGGAGGAAGAGAGAGAGAGGGAGAGATGAGAGAGGGAGAGGGAGAGAGGCTGACTAAGAGAGAATGAGAGATTGAAAATGAGAGAGGGAGAGAGAATGAGAGAGTGGCAGACTAACAGAGAGAGAGAGAGAATGAGAGAGGGAGAGGGGGAGAGAATGAGAGAGAGAGAGAAAGAGATAGGAGGAGAGAGAGAAACAGAATTGCGTAAATACCCTGAGCTAAGATTCACAGATTCCACCAGCGCCGCCTCGAGGGCGGGGATGGCCCTCGGAAAAGGCGTTGCCCTCCCCCGCCCCTGCCCCCTCCCCCGCCCCCACCTCCTCCCCTCCTCGTTCCGCTCTTCCTTTCACCCTTTCCACACCTGTCTCCTTCCTCCCATCTCCTTTGAATCCGTCTTTTTAAATTTTCCATCTCGACAACTTCTCGGAGGGAAAAAATATGTTTACGTCTGTCTGCCAGTATATGCATGTGTGTATGTGTGTGTGTGTGTGTGTGTTTGTGTAAATGTGTGTGTAAGTGTGTGTGTGTGTGAGTGTGAGTTTAAGTGTGTGTGCGAATGTGTGTGTGTGTATGTGTATGTGAGAGAGAAAGAGTGTGTGTGTGAGAGAGAGCGCAAGTGTAAGTGTGTGTGTTTATGCGTGTGTCTAGTCGTGTATGTGTAGATACGAAGGAATACGCGGAGTTCTGCAATAAAATCAAATGTTATTTCCCCAATATGCAATGAGTTCATTAATCAAACTGAATGTAATAAATGTTTCACATCGCAATATTTGACTGAAATCATATATCTATCCATTTAGTGAATAATATTTACGTGTGGCAGAAAGCTTAATATGGCCTCGCTTTTAACGTGATTTTCGGTATTCAGTGGGTTTTTTTTCTCTCTCGCAGGATTTACTATTATATACATATAAAATATGTGAATGTGAATGAAGACCATCACAAACCAGGTAATGTAAATACCACATTCATATAGTCCTTTTTGATCAGCATTACACCAGAAATAAGATGAAAATTTGCAAGACGAAGACGAAATCCCCCTCCTTTTGTACTTATGATAGAAAGTTGTTAACGTATTGAACTAATCGTCAATATGTTTACAGTTCAGTCTTAAACTCGTCCTCTCTGCTCTTGCGATGACATCAGCTGACTCACGTGTTTCTCAGTCCTGTCATTGATGACAGGACCGTGTTGTTCAGGCAACATCAAAGGGATTGTCACCTTAAGTCCATTTTGTGATGTTGTTAAGATGAGGTCGGATGCTCATAAACAGGGCACTATAAGGAGTAAAAAGGGAGAGAGACTGGTAGAAAGATTGGAGGGAGGAGGAGGAAGAGAGAAAGAGAGAGGGGGGGGGGAGAGGGAGAGAGAGAGAGAGAGAGAGAGAGAGAGAGAGAGAGAGAGAGAGAGAGAGAGAGAGAGAGAGAGAGAGAGAGAGAGAGAGAGAGAGAGAGAGAGAGAGAGAGAG
>NC_091550.1:53684671-53689671 GCF_042767895.1 Penaeus vannamei
CTGTATACTGGTACTGAAAGTGCTGTAAAGTGTGGTGGGGGCCTGTCAAACTTCTTTCCTGACAGTTCAGGAGTGAGGCAAGGCTGTGTTTTTGCACTAACTTATTTCAATACTTGCATGGACTGAATACTGGGCAGAGCTACTGTGCAAAGTCATTGTGGAGCATCACTGGGCAATATCAAGGTTACAGACCTTGACTTTGCCGATTATGTTGCTATTCTATCTGAGTCTTTGGAAACCCTAGTGGTGGCTCTCAATGCATTTAGTAATGAAGCGAAGCCCTTGGGTCTAGAGGTCTCCTGGGCCAAGACCAAGATCCAGGATTTTGGGGACTTGCTAGGAGAACCCGTTCGGTCGGTACGTGCTTGCGGTGAGGACATTGAAGTCACAGAGAGCTTTACATACCTAGGTAGTGCAGTTCATAACTCTGGGCTGTCAGACCAGGAAGTCAGCTGACGGATTGGCCTGGCAGCAGGGGTCATTAACTCTCAGGACAAGAGTATTTGGAGATGCTGGTACCTGTGCAGAAGGACCATGCTACGGGTTTTCAGGGCCCTGATAATGCCTGTTTGCTCTACGGTAGTGAAACCTGGACATTATCCAGTGCCCTGGAGTCTCGTCTTTTGTAATAGGTCCTTGCGCCGGATCATGGGGTACTGTTGGCAGGACCACGTGTCTAACCAACGGTTGCACTGTGAGACTGGCACAGGACCTGTTACCTGCACAATCCAGGATCGCCAACTCAGGCTTTATGACCACCTGGCTCGCTTTCCACAGGCTGATCCTGCTCATCAGGTCTCTGTAAGAGACAACCCTGGGTGGAGGAGGCCTGTGGGACGACCTAGGAGGTCGTGCCTAGGGCAGATTGATCAAACCTGTCGTGAGGAGCTCGAGATGGGCCGAGTCCCTGCCTGGCGGCTTGCCATGAGGGATCCCAAAAGGTGGACGTGGCTATGCGCCCCCGTCGGCGTTAATGATGATGATATATTTATATATATATATATATATATATATATATATATATATATATATATATATATATGTATGTATATATGTATGTATGTATATGTTTACGACGGTCTCGACTTCCGACGTTTCGTAGATATGACACTAGAAATCATGTATAGTATTTACAGTTTGTCTTCCATGTGTTCCTTTAGCCCTAGTTATGTTTTCGTGTACGTCATAGAAGTGTCTTGTTCTGTTTTAGAGTATGACTTTAATAGATGTATACATACTGCATTAGTATATGTAAGTATATCTAGGGCAACTCATACAGAGAAACACATCTAACAAAGAGGAAATAGAGTGACGCATCAGTCTAGGCTGCAGCTTCTTCGGCAGACACAGTAGCATACTAAGAGGTTCCTTGCCAATGTGTTTAAAAAGGAAAGTCGTTAACCAGTGTGTGCTCCCAGTTATGACTTATGCATCAACGATATGGTCAAGCTGGATGGTTTCCCCTTTCACACCTAGGCCCCATCAACTGTCTTCCTTCCTCCAACGGACGCAAGTGTTTTCTCTGCTTTCTCTTTAGACACTTCTACGGCTAAGCAAGCATACGCCCTTCCAAGGAATAGCTGGATAAAAGGGCGTCTCGTCAGGTAGATCAAAGCAACAGGAGAACAAGAACAGGGGAGAGCAAGAGCAGACGCAGAGCAGGTCAACGTTCCGCCTCGGCACCCGGGGCCCGGGTCTCTCGTGGAATCACACCTTTACTTCTCCTAATGAACCCTCCAGTCAAGAATCCTTTCATTCCACCTACTCTACGCCTCCAACCTCTTGACACTTTGAAACAGAAACATGGACTGCAACCAAATTACTAGAGAGGAAACTAATGAGTGCCTAGAGAGGAATGGAAAAGTTGATGCAGGGAATTAGCCTAAGAGATCGGATGAGGGCGACGTGGATCAGGGGACTGACAAAAGTGGAATATATACTCGGAAGCATCAAAAAGAAGAAATGACAATAGGCAGGGCATATATGTCAGAGACAAGACGACAGATGGACAAAGAAAGTAACAGATTGGACTATAGATAACATAAAGAGGCCAAGGGCCAGAATAATGACGAGATGGCGTAACGAAATAACGAAATTTGGGGGCCAAGAACAGGGGAGAGCAAAAAACGCAAGACAGAAAAAGTTGGAAAAGACTAGGAAAAACCTACGTCCTGCAGTGGACCGATGCGGGCTGCTGCTGCTATGTATATATATATATATATATATATATATATATATATATATATATATGTGTGTGTGTGTGTGTGTGTGTGTGTGTGTGTGTGTGTGTGTGTGTGTATCACGAAACACACAAATTGCTAATGCACATTATATGTGCATACAGGCATATATCATGATGGGCGTGGATAGTTCCCCAGGTCACTGCCCACTCAAGATTATGTTTTCAGGGGGACAAATATTTTTTTTCTTCTTTTTTTAATCTATCATGCTGGCCTGTCCTGGAAATTTACTCTTAGAATTTCTTCCAACACACTTCATCTATGATGTGATACAACGCAAACAAAGATGTGATTGGGGTATTACCGACCCACGATACCGTTCTCGGTCGGGGATTTCGAAGATACTAGTCTAGGGTTTTAAAAAACCCGATAAAACTTTTAATAATGTAGTCATTTCGCAGAACTCGGTAACTCGTGATGATATAATAAATCCCAAATATGGAAATGCATGTTTCATATAACAAATAAATTCTGGGTTTGTTAACATAGAGTAATGTAACAACCCACAGGCAGCTATCCATGCTGACCTTGGTATAAGTCTGTATGTATTATTTTGTTCGTCGAAAGCATATTTGATTATGGTTATTTGTACGTATATCTTTGGATAATCACACATGCAATGCATATAGAACAAGTGTAGTTATATAAGAAGGATATCACGAAAAAAATGTTTTGTATTTTATTTGCATTCAGCTGACAGTAAAAATAACATAGGAAGTGGCATTTAATCGGAATACAGTCAGAAATTCCGGGAAACTAATTGGAGGGCAACAATCAACAGAATAAAAGGAAAAGGGAAAAACTGCATGGAAGCACAGGTCAGAAAGTGGCTTCTGATCGCCTAAATCTTCTTAGGATGGACGCACAAGGGACTCTTCAGCTCTAGGCACTTCTCGTCGCTCATGTAGAAGTAGTTCTCGAAGTTGAGGGCGGCGCAGTGGCCTTCGGCGGGAGTGTGGGGCGCCTGCTGGTAGTGGTAGCAGGCCCCCTCGTTGGCCACGCGAGTAGAGTTGACTCCGACTGAGTAGGTGCGAGGTCGGCAGTCGGTGGTAGACCTGGAGGGGAGGGGAGCAAGGGATTTAATCCACAGTTTAATCCAGGAATGTCAAACACACGGGCTTGTGGCCCACAGCACCTTTGCGATTTCATATATGTACTCTATTATTTATCTTTGTATCTATGCTTTTCCTTTAAGGCAGATGAAAGATTGCATGTTCTACCAAAGGCAAGATGGTTGAAACATTCCTTGAAGTAGAGGAGAGAAGCAACTTTGGAAGCAGGTAAGAGCCTCAAATCCTAATTCAATCAATTTTATTTTGATTTTAGAATGTGATACGAATAGGAGAGAAAAACAAGCAGTGAATTAATAGATAAATAATGTTTTAAATGCAAACAGTGAAAAGAAAAAAAGAAAGGAGCCAGACCCAGAGGATAAGGATTCCTGCTAGTCGTAACAGGGTCTTCTTACCTGATGGTCCAGTAGGGGGTGCCCAGTTCCATGTGTGCACCATCGACCCATGACCAGCCCTCCGTCTCGTTCCTCAAGCTTCCTCCCACCCAGAAGTCTGTGGTGATATCTGTACAAAAATAATAATAATAATAAATAAAATAAAACAAATAATAATAAATAGAAAGAAAGCGGTGCAAAAGAAACAAACTCCTGTAGTCACTCTTGAGTACACTTCCTAAAAAAAAAATAATAATAAATAGAGTTTACAACCCAAAACTAAAACAAAGGATGAAAGACATCCCCGAAATGAAAGACCCTTCAGAAGAGCAAGGCGGACAAGAGAGATACCGAAAAAACAGCCATCATTCCTTATCACGTCTAGTAACTCACGGTGTTCGCGAAGGAGGTGGACGAGCTCGTGGAACTTCTCGGCGCCGTCGTGGAGGGTGAGAAGGTCGCCGCCAATCGTCTTGCAGAAGGAGCGAGCTTCCCCCCAGTTGACCTGCGGGGAACCACGCAGTTGGAAGTGAGCGCAAGGGGCACTCATGAAAGTGGTAGGAGGATGTACATAAACATTGCCATATATGCATAGATAAAGGAAGGAAAAAGAGATTGAACAGGAAACCTAAAGAAGAGAAAGAGAGAGGAAGATGCCACACCCTGTCCATTGATTAACACAAACAGTGAGTACGAGAAACGCACCTTTCCAAAGAAGAAAACGGACAGGCACCGGTCGCCGACGCGGGTGTAGAACTGAGGGCAGTCGGGGTGGTGCAGGATAGTGTTGACCTTTTCAAGGAATTCCTCTCCCAAAATCTCGGCCTCCTCCACGCTTGAGCGTCTCACTAGGATAGGGGAGAGGTGATGATAGATAGAGAAGAAAGAAAAAGAAGAGAAATCAATTGTAAGAGCAAATTAATATCAAACAGAGGGGAAAATATCGCATGATAATCGAGAACATTGTTTATTTGAATTTTGCACTCACCAGCAGCTTCTTCTGTCGGCAGGACGATCTCTTCAAGAGGACGAAGCTTTTCTTCCCTCAACATCTGTGCCACAAGAAAGCGTTCCATGATGTGTTGAGATACTAAAACGCATGCTTTCACGCTTATTCGTAAACGCAAATGCACATATACAAGCCGGATATCACCAAAACAAATCAAAGTAATTATTATCGTAACTATTAATACCATTATAGAGAATCCTTACCTGGCACAGGCGCATGTCCAGGTCCCCCTCACACGGCGGGTCGGAAATCTCGCAGTAGCGGCTGATGGTGACGCAGTTGGTGTCTCCCATCCTGCGACACC
>NC_091550.1:53704671-53707171 GCF_042767895.1 Penaeus vannamei
GCGGCGACTATTCTGACGAGGAGAGCGGCATCTGCAGGGTGGGTGTTGAGTCCCTCTGTGGCGCTCTGAGTGAAGGGAAACTAAAACAAGTCGGAGGCTATGGGAAACTGAAACTGAAATAGAAATAAGTTTACAGCAATAGTTAGTAAAAGGATTATTGGACAGACGATTAGCCTTCTAGTATTGCTTTTTTATATAATATGGGTTTAAGAATTACAGATTGAAAACGTTTTTGTGTGATAAGAGAGAATCCTCACTTTTTGTACTATGGTCAAATAGGTAAGATCATAAGTCTGTAATATTAAAAATACTTCCCTTGATAACGAAAACAATTATCACAACTTAATACTAGTCATAGCATCTTGCGTAGAACATAAGCGTTTGACCTCTCCTTCTCATCACTGACCTTTCTCTGCCAACATTAACCTCTCCCTACCAACACCGTCTGCAGGTTTGGCGCAATGAGTACTGCGAGCGAGGCTCCGTCAGGTGTCGCAGGATGGGAGACACCAACTGCGTCACCATCAGCCGCTACTGCGAGATTTCCGACCCGCCGTGCGAGGGGGACCTGGACATCCGCCTGTGCTATGTAAGGATTCTCTGTAATGGTATTAATAGTTACGATAATAATTACTTTGATTTGTTTTGGTGATATCCGGCTTGTAAATGTGTATATGCGTTTACGAATATGCGGGTAAGCATGCGTTTTGGTATCTCAACACATGTAACGCTTTTTTGTGGCACAGATGTTGAGGGAAGAAAAGCTTCGTCCTCTTGAAGAGATCTTCCTGCCGTCAGAAGAATCAGCTAGTGAGTGCAAAAGTGACCTATGAAATAAAAAATCAAATAAACAATGTTTTCGATTATTATGCGATATTTTCAGCTTGGAAGCCTCTGTTCGATATTAATTTTCAGTTGCTCTTACAATTGATTTCTCTTCTTTTTCTTTCTTCTCTATCTATCATCACCTCTCCCCTATCCTAGTGAGACACTCAAGCGTGGAGGAGGCCGAGATTTTGGGAGAGGAATTCCTTGAAAAGGTCAACGTTACCGTCCGCCACCCCGACTGCCCTCAGTTCTACACCCGCGTCGGCGACCGGTGCCTGTCCGTCTTCTTCTTTGGAAAGGTGCGTTTCTCGTACTCACTGTTTGTGTTAATCAATGGACAGGGTGTGGCATCTTCCTCTCTCTTTCTCTTCTTTAGGTTTCCTGTTCAATCTCTTTTTCCTTCCTTTATCTATGCATATATGGCAATGTTTATGTACATCCTCCTACCACTTTCATGAGGGCCCCTTGCGCTCACTTCCAACTGCGTGGTTCCCCGCAGGTCAACTGGGGGGAAGCTCGCTCCTTCTGCAAGACGATTGGCGGCGACCTTCTCACCCTCCACGACGGCGCCGAGAAGTTCCACGAGCTCGTCCACCTCCTTCGCGAACACCGTGAGTTACTAGACGTGATAATAAATGATGGCTGTTTTTTCGGTATCTCTCTTGTCCGCCTTGCTCTTCTGAAGGGTCTTACATTTTGGGGATGTCTGTCATCCTTTGTTTTAGTTTTGGGTTGTAAACTCTATTTTTTTTTTTTTTTTTTTAGGAAGTGTACTCAAGAGTGACTACAAGAGTTTGTTTCTTTTGCACCGCTTTCTTTCTATTTATTATTATTTGTTTTACTTTATTTATTATTATTATCATTTTTGTACAGATATCACCACAGACTTCTGGGTGGGAGGAAGCTTGAGGAACGAGACAGAGGGCTGGACATGGGTCGATGGTGCACACATGGAACTGGGCACCCCCTACTGGACCATCAGGTAAGAAGACCCTGTTACGACTAGCAGGAATCCTTATCCTCTGGGTCTGGCTCCTTTATTTTCTTTTTCTTTTCACTGTTTGCATTTAAAACTTATTATATATTTATTAATTCACTGCTTGTTTTTCTCTCCTATTCGTATCACATTCTAAAATCAAAATAAAATTGATTGAATTAGGATTTGAGGCTCTTACCTGCTTCCAAAGTTGCTTCTCTCCTCTCCTTCAAGGAATGTTTCAACCATCTTGCCTTTGGTAGAACATGCAATCTTTCATCTGCCTTAAAGGAAAAGCATAGAGATACAAATGTAAATAGATATAGAGTACATTTATGATGAAATCGCAAAGGTGCTGTGGGCCACAAGCCCGTGTGTTTGACATCCCTGGATTAAACTGTGGATTAAATCCCCTGCTCCCCTCCCCTCCAGGTCTACCACCGACTGCCGACCTCGCACCTACTCAGTCGGAGTCAACTCTACTCGCGTGGCCAACGAGGGGGCCTGCTACCACTACCAGCAGGCGCCCCACACTCCCGCCGAAGGCCACTGCGCCGCCCTCAACTTCGAGAACTTCTTCTACATGAGCGACGAGAAGTGCCTGGAGCTGAAGAGTCCCCTGTGTGTCTTCCCTAAGAAGATTTAGGCGATCAGAAGCCACTTTCTGACCTGTGCTTCCATGCAGTTTTTTTCTTT
>NC_091550.1:53719671-53724671 GCF_042767895.1 Penaeus vannamei
ATCATTGTTTTTATCATCATCTTTAATACTTTTGTTACTACCATTATTAATATTATTATTACTATTATATTCATATTATTGTTATTGTTATTTTCATGATATCAATTATTATAATCATCATGATTCATACTGTCATTGTTATTATTATTATTATGCTTATATCATCATTATTAGTACTAGTATTTATATTATCATTTTCGTTTTTATTACTTCTATTACTATTGTTTTCATTATTGTTGCTAAACTTATCCTCATTATTAACCTTATTTCTATTATTGTTGTCACTATTATTATTGCTATTGTTATCATAATTATCATTATCAATACTGCTATTTCCATTATCATTATTATTACTATAATTATTATCATCCTTATCTGTATTCTTATCCTTATCCTTATCCTTATTATTATCATCATTATCGTTATTACCATTATCATTATCATTATTACCATTACCATTATTACCATTATCATTATCATTATCTCCATCATTATAATCATGATAATCCTACTATCATAACTTTTTCATTAAAATCATTTTCATCACCATTACCATTCCTATTAGCACAAACATTATTGTCAACAATATCATTATCAACACTTTTATCAACACATCAATCGCACTAGGATTGCTTCATTCAAATTCTTTGCTGATATTAGCATTATCAGTGTTATCATAATTATCATCACTATGCCCTTTATCATCATCAGCATAAAACAGAGAATCTTCATGCAATGAAAATCGTTTCAAAAAGTCTTTGAATCTTTTCCTTTATTACTTCCAATATTGAAAAGGTATAAAATGTATGTGTATGTAGCTAGATATTTTATAGGATACACATTTGTGTATGTCCATTTATCCATTTATCCATGCATCTATAGATTAACACACGTGTGTATGTGAATGTGTGTGTGTGTGTGTGTGTGCGAGAGAGAGAGAAAGAGAGAGAGAGAGAGACAGAGAGAGAGAGAGAGAGAGAGAGAGAGAGAGAGAGAGAGAGAGAGAGAGAGAGAGAGAGAGAGAGAGAGAGAGAGAGAGAGAGAGAGAGACAGAGAGAGACAGAGATAAAGAAATAAAGAGACAAAGAGAGAGAGAGAGAGTGTGTGTGTTTGTGTGTGTGTGTGTGCTTGTGCGTGGTGTGTGAGTGTGTGTGTTTGTGTGTGTGTGTGTATGTGTTTGTGTGTGGTCGTGTGCTTGTGCGTGTGCGTATGTGTGTGTAAGT
This sequence comes from Penaeus vannamei, assembly GCF_042767895.1. Classification (NCBI taxonomy): domain Eukaryota; kingdom Metazoa; phylum Arthropoda; class Malacostraca; order Decapoda; family Penaeidae; genus Penaeus; species Penaeus vannamei. The sequence goes on from NC_091550.1 coordinate 53,720,895, forward strand.
GTGAGTGTGTTCCTGCATGTGTGTTTGTCTATATACGATCGGTCATTTTTTGCCTATCCCCCCCCACACACACATTTATGTCCTATATATTGATGCTTATATATCGTATATCTGATATAATCAAATCCACTGATCACATATCTATACTGCTGGTGCATTCCCTAAACACATACTGAACCGAAGGGGAAGCACGACTACCTCCCACCACCAACAACCCTCTTAAGGGAACAAAGCACCACCACCTGGCCCTCCCGACGTGGCATCCCCACCTAGGGCGCAGCGGCAACACACAAGGGACTCCTCTTCTCGAGACAAAGCTCGTCGCTCATGTAAAAATAGTTGCCGTAGGTGAGGGCGAGGCAGTGACCCACCGGCGGATTCTGGGGCGCCTGCGTGTAGTAGTAGCACTCGCCTTCGTTGACGTGGAGGGTGATGTTACCCTTCAGAGTGATGTTCCTCTTGTGGCACTCCTCCGTGTGTCTGAAGAAGGGGGAGTAGTGATTTGCCGGGTGTTATAAAACTACTGTCACTTAGGTCTTCCCAGGTTTTTTTTCTAATAGTTCCGCCAAACGGATCGCGGCGATAATGCTATCTATATATATGGAAGCTGGAATGAGAGGAATCCGACGATACCAAAATCATCATTTGGCGGAACTAGAAAATACCTTCCCAGAATAACCAGCGTCTCCGTGGCTCCCGTACTCGTGAAATACGCGATGTAAATCATGCTCCACTTTTGGGTTTTGTCACAGATAAAGATTCCAGTCCTCTGAATAAATTCTGATGATAAGATTCTTGGCGATTTTTATGGCTAATGAAAGAGAGGGCATTCAGGTTGCCCCACGACTTCAACACCTATGCATTTTTTCGGATAACGTTAGGTCTGATGTGGAATTTAAAACATGATCTCCGAGGGACACTCAGTTGACAGAAAACTGATGATTCCTGGGTATAGTTAATCTCTCTTGCCGTTCGCATCACTATCGTCATCTTGTAATCCCTTTTAATGAATTATATAACGCTCATAAATGGCTTCTACCCTCCCAAGGTCGTTTCTGTCATCCCTAACGATCAATAATTTTCATTTTTCTTCTATCTCACCCACCACAAGTAATCCTAAAAACGTACGTAGACAAAACAATGAAAACAAAACAAAACAAAAACAAAAAAAAAACTCTTACGCGAAAAAATAGACCTTTACCTGAGGGCCCAAAAGGGGGAACCCAACTCCACGGGGGCGTCGTCCAGCCAGGTCCAACCCTCCGTCTGGTTGCGCAAGAATCCTCCCAGCCAAAAATCGGTTACCATGTCTGCAATGACGAAATCCAGTTGATAAAACTTTTCGATTAACGGTTCAGTCACAGCATTTCCTATTTTTATTTTTTCTTATTTTTTCTTCCTTGTCTTAATTCATTAAAACGTATTTTCCATATTTAATAGACGATAACACACACTACGTAACAAGATCTTCGAATTATGAATTTGATCTAGAATATTTGAAATGTTTGTAAGCCTACATACATTGCCATAGTAAAACGTGGGGGGAGGGGCACGGGGTACTTGCGGTGGGGGGGGCGGGGCACGGGGTACTTGCTGGGGGGCCATGGAGCAATATAAGAATTATGACGTCGAGTTTTCTCTCACCTATAGTAGCAACATAAAATTATCTCTCACATGTAAATAAACTAGAATCTTCCAATAAAGCATTCTTGTCCTCTAGCTACGGACACAATTATACTGTTCATAACTAGTAATAATTGAATCTGAAAAGATGACAGTCCCTGGACGGGGCCATGAAGATCATCATACATTGGTCGGGAGCCGCAGAGCGAAAAAAGGGACACCACTGCCAGCATACTTCATACCTCCCCCTCCCCCCCCTACGATCAGATTTTAAACAGTGGGGCACATACACTACAGATCAAAACCCAACGCACGCTTAATCCAAATCCCCAACGCTTATCCACAGACTATCCATCATAACACAAGACCAAAAAGGGGCAACGAGACTAACTGTTTTTCTGCAGGTGGGTAACAAGGGCATGGAAATCTTCGGGGTGTTGCAGCGTCAACAGATCACCGCCGACGATGCTGCAAAAGGCCTTAGCTGCTCCCCAGTCGACCTGTGTGATGGGAGAGTTTTTTTCGGCATCTCTGTCTATTGCTTTTATTCATCTATTTGTTTTATCTATACATTTACACATTCATCTGTCTCTCTGTCTATCTATATGTTTTTCACTTATTTATCTACCTATACATCTATCGTATTATCTGTCTGTCTGTCTATTTCTCTATTTCTCTATCTATTTATTCGTTTATGTATGTGTATCTATATATTCGTTTATGTATGTGTGTATCTATCTATATACCTACATATTTATCTATTTATATTTAAAGAACATACAACTTCTACTTTAAAAACTGATGCACCTTATACTCGAAATAATTATACAGCTTATACTCAAAATGATTAAACAAATTATACTTTAAAAAGTTGTAATCAAACCTTTGCTGGAAAAAATATGGAGACACACCGACCGCCTACAAGAGTGTAAGGAACGGGACAGTCTGGGTGGCCGAAGGTTACGTTGACCTGGCTTAAGAAGAGGTCATGCAGCGCCTCCACGACCTCAAAAGTAACCTGGCTTACTAGGGATTTGAAAAAAACATGAATGAGTTTTTTGTGAATGAAAATCGGTTGTTTCACCTTGTTTCATTAATGTTTGTCTAATTTGACGTTTATTTTTGTATCGATTTTTTGTGCATGTGCGAGGTGGCAAGGTATACGTACTCTCCTCAGTGTTAAAAGACGATAGAGGTTGTAGCTTCCCACTAATTAAGATCTGAAAGGGGTAAAGGACGCTTCAAGAGGAAGACCTGTCAAATCATAATTGTACTGGAAGTCTTATAGATCATATTTCAGGTGATTAGTCATGTCAGTTTTGTCACATTAGTTTATAATTAATGTCTTTATCTTATAGCAAGTTTAATTTTTTTGATTTCCCGATGTTTTAGCCATAATCCGAAATATTAGGATAACATTCTACTTAGAGTAAATGTAGTTACGAGTACATACACATTTTCTACAAATTAAAAAGGGAGCCACATTTCTACTTGAAATCCAAATGACTAAACATGCATATTATGATTTATTTTTGAATATAGAAATGAATTTCGAATTTTTAAAGATAAACGTAAACATCAATCCAGTCATTTGAATAATTTGATAGACAAACAGGTAGAGATAAATGAATACCTCTTACACGACCATCTGAATTAATAAATGAACAGATAAATACATTAATGATTAAAAGAATATAGATAAATATGCAAAACCTCATCAAACTAATCAAGAACACCAACCTCACAAATACGCTTATCCAAGTCACTCTCACAAGGTGGGTGGGTTTGACTGCAATAACTTAGGACGTCGTAACAGGAGAGACTACCGAAATTTGTGCAAGCAATATAACCTTTACCGCACATGCTGTCTCCATGACTCCAAGCCTGTAGAAGTGTTTATATAAGAACACTGATGACCTATGTACAGCTGTTGGTTTTTGTTATATATAAAGGCTTACTGATTGCCTATGTATTGCTGTTGAGTATGGTGGCTTACAATAGTATATGGATGGGCTGAATGCATGGTGTATATTACCTATAGGTAAACATATATATGCGTGATAAAGGGGTAAACATGCATTGTACATATTTAATAATATGTAGATATACCATACAGGCATGCATGTATGTAAGTGGTTTGTGCATGCATATGTG
>NC_091550.1:53729671-53732171 GCF_042767895.1 Penaeus vannamei
CTCCTCTCTCATGCGTTGTTTAACTATCTGGCTATCGCTCTTTCTTTCTCTCTCTGTATATATGTGTGTGTGGGTAAACGCATACACTTTAATTCTATTTATGCAATTCTCTCTATGTCTATCAATGTAAGAACTCCATTTCTATCTCAATTTCTAACTCACTCGTTCTTACTCCAACTCCTGAGTAACACGGCAAAGAACCGACTCACCCTTGCTGCAGGTGAGAGCCGAATGGCACACCATTCCACGCCCACAGTATTTAAAGGCCTCGTAGTGTGCCATCCTCTCCCCCTTTCCCCTCCCCCTCCTCATCTCACCCCCCTTCCTCCTCATCATCCTCCCACCTCCTCCACCCCTCTCTCTATCCTCTCTCTCCCCCTTCTCTATCCTCTCCTCTCCCCTCTACACCTTCCTCCTCCCCCTCCCTTTCTCCATCCTTTCCCTCTTTCTCCATCCTCTCCCCTTTGTCCAGCCTTCCTCTCTCCTCTGTACACCTCCCTCCTTCCCCCTCCCTTTCTCCATCCTTCCCCTCCCCCTTCTCTATCCTTCCCCTCTCCCTTCTACGCCTTCCCTCTCCCCTCTCCCTTTCTCCATCCTCCCCTTCCACCCTCTCCATCTTCTGCCCCTCCCCCTCCCCTCTCTCCACCCTCTACCCCTCCCCTCGCTCTCTCCATCCTCCCCTCTCCGCCTCTCCTTTTGTAGCAGCCGTATAAGGAAGAGAGACTCTCGCAAGATTAAGATAGGAGCTCACTACCACCACCCATTTAATTGACGTTTGGGAGCGTTTTGGGTTATTGTGAGGTGATACAGTGTAAAGGAAGAGTGTAGGGAACGGAAAGATAGGGAGAGTATGTGTGAGTGTACGAGAGAGAGAGAAAGGTGTGTACATGTAGAGAGTACGGTAGGCGTGTTTAAGCCGAGAGGAGACGTGTGCGGGGAAAGATCTCCCGAACGCAGATTGGTCCCGCGATGTTTGTACTTCCTGTTCTTATGAGACTAGTCTACAAGTCATTTCTGCCTTCTTACATCCTTGGGTCTTATTCTCCGATTACAATGCTGCGAGGTATTATTATAAACAATTAAAAATCTTCATTTATTAAAACGTAAAATCGTAAAAGAACATTAAGAACACAGATAAAAAAAAAAAAAATGAACGCGAACATAAGATGAACATAAGAACATTAAAATGAATTCTTATCAGGCGAACCTCAAAAGATTAAAATGATTTTGAACATAAAACACAAACGTAAAACACTAAAACGAACACGAACATAAAACACCAAAACAATTATAAAACAAGAAAAAATAAAACACAAACGCAAGAATACATTAAACCTGAGTTGAAATAAGAGGCACCGGTCTTCCGATCACTTATGCTTGACTAAAAGATCACGAATCTTTCCTGTTCCTAAAGAAAATAATCTCACGACCACGTACCTTAGAGGAGGGCCATTCGGGGTTCCTCACACAACGACTGCTTCCGACCAGGACCCAAAGACCAATCCCATTCGTCGTGCCTCTCGTGTTGCCTTTTCAACTCTTGGCGCAAAAAAACAACTTAATTAAGGATAGGAATCTCAAGTTTATCAAAAATTAAAAACACCTTTAGAAAATTAAAATTAGCAAAATAAATATGATAAATATAAATAAATATCAATAAGAGGAACCAAAAGAACTAAAATAGTAGACAGTGAACTAAACAGATAAAATACGAAATTCCTTCTTATTCCCACTTTTCGTCATTTCTTAATATATCCCTTTGCAGTTCCTTGCGTGTATGTGTAAGGGTGTAAAAATGCACTAAAAAAAATAATAATAAAAAAAAAAAACATACACAGAAACAAAATAAGACAATAAAAGGGAGGATTGGCCGCGTTTTCTTTTCTTGGGCGCTCCGTTTTCTTTGGGGCGCATGGCCTCGGGGCGAATCCATGGCATCCTCACCCCTCGGAGATAGAAGGTTCCCTAGGACTGACCTTGAGATCTTTTTCGAATTTTCCTCGTGCCTGCGGGAGAGTGATAGTGAGAGGGGGGGGGGGGGGAGGTTGATGACTTTTTATGCGTCGTGGTCACGGCGAAGCCCATGATTCACGACGCATTCTTTCCGCCTCTCCCCTCTCCCTCTCCATCCTCCGCCACTCCCTCCCAGGCATTCACCCAATCAGAAATTCCACCCAGAAAATAGATATTTCACAATTGTATCGTTCATAGAGGGAATTTTAAAGGAACAATTGCAGTCAGAACAGTGCGGTAAAATTGCGTATTGCTATTATCATGACTATTATTATTATTATTATTACCACTATTGTTGTAGTTACAAAATCTGCTTTGTCATCACCATTATCTTTATACAGTTGTTATCGTTATTTATCGTTATTGTCATTATCATTATTATTACAATTATCATTATTGTCCCTATTATTATAATTACATTTCAACAAACACTTGTTTACTTCATAAAATAGAAAGTTTTTGCCCATAGTCGATGATAGAAACAGGT
>NC_091550.1:53737171-53742171 GCF_042767895.1 Penaeus vannamei
AATCTACATCACGGTGTACTGCTAGTGGAAGTACAATGCCCGAACTGGAAGACATCGCGTCATTACAGAAATGACAGGCACCAGTGGGTTTGTAGTGCATGGGGAAGGGTTCAAAAACAAAACGAAGAAAGCAGTGTAACTTTGCTGTAAGCAATCGCAATTCATGCCAACAACGGCCTGGAATACCCCAACGATCCCGGTGACCCGCAGCCTGGTTCGTCTGGAGTTAAGGCTGAAGGTAAGATGAAGTTAAAACTATTCCTGGGTCTGGGCTCTCTCCTGCCGGAACACACGAGGTGAAAATTTTGCAGACCAGGCGAGGGGTTAGGGGGGGTTTAGGGGGCGGAGCCCCCTACACAACCCGGAAATGTGTTGATATACTATGCCTACTAGTATTCTACCGATATTTCTCGACTTTCCCAGATATGTAGGCCTTTCATACCCTCCCCAGCTATCGAGGTCGTCATCGCAGTTATGCATCGTTTCCGAAATAAATGAGTGCTAGATTCGTTCGAAACACGACGAAAGCTATAGGAAAATTATTCTATTCACCCCAAAAAAGGTGTGGGATTGCATTCCGAAATTTACCCATTGCTGTCTATAAATGAAATGGTATAATTTTATTATCATCGTTATTGTTATTGTTAGTTATTTTTATGGTGCACGGTGTCTATGTATCGCGGACACTATGAACTGGAAGGAAAGTCGCGAAGCTGTATGACGGGGGTGACTCAGTGTCTGACGGACACTATGTCGCGGTGACTGTGTCGCGCGAGGTATTCTCACATAACCTTTTCGTCGGCTGACCTTACTTTGTATGTCTCTGTGACTGTGTTGCGCGAGGTATCCGCTGACCTTACCTACCCTAATTGCTCTAACTTCCGCGACTGCTTCAACACTTGTGATCTTGCTATAATAATGAATTTTCAAGGAGTGAGACATCATTCAGCATGGAGAAAACTCAACCGAGCTTCCATTACCACCCTACCCCGAGCTCGATGTTTCATGGTACGAGGGATTGAATGAAGATTACCCCCCCCCCCCCCGCTCCACCTTCTCTTGTCAATGTCCCCGAGGCCTGTCACATAATAGCATCATACCGGGCGACTGTGAAACTCAGCGCTGGCCAGCATCTCTTTACGAAGGAAAGGGACCATCAGGACAAAGTTATGTGGTGATGTGAATAGAACCTGTGGTACCAGGGTTCACACCGTTAATGGGGAAATAGTGAAGTGGCCAAACCCCATCCACAGACATCCTGCTGTCCCTGGGAAAGCTGAGGTGGAGGGGATACAAGCAGTAATGAAGGAACGCGCTTCCGCAACAGCAGAGCCCATCGCACATATTTCAACACATTTGACGCTAGAGTTGAAGTCGGCTCATCTAATACAACGGCAGACGCCATCAAGAGGACGCTGAGGCGAGTGCGGCAAGAGGCAGGTGTGTCTGATCTTCAGCCATTTTGGACAACGTTAAGCGCAGAGGCCTTCCTTCCTTATGAAGATGATGGGGTGATGATCTTCGCAGCAGACTCTGATATGAAATTTCTTGCCGTCTCGTCATTGGTTTGGTGATGGAACGTTTAAAGTGGCCCCTGTCGGATACAAGCAGCAGTACACACTCCATGCATACTTTGTTGGTATAACATATCCTTGCGTCTATGCATTTTTGTCAGGAAAGAATGAAGAGATACATAATTAAATGTACGAGGTGTTAAAGCTAATACCGACTGGTTTATCATGCAATCCAGTGACAATAATGACAGATTTTGAGAAGGCAGCAATGAACGCCTTCCAGAGGAATTTTCTGAGTGCAGAGGTTGCAGCTGGCAGGAAGCATCCCTCGGGTCAGAAGTACCAGCTCGTAAATAAGAGGATCAAATCCCTTATTACAAAATTAGAAACATACCTTTGGAGATTTGTAATATCTGGATGAAATAGCTAAAGTAATGGCGATCCCCACTGAACAATAAAGGCATGCTCATCACAAAATATTTCATTACCTAGAGAAAAAAATATATGGTTATGTATCATACTAGTGTTATTATGTATTCTGTATACTAAATTATTTTCGCTGCAATTTCAAGACTTCTTCCTAATCTTATCTGTCGACAATGAACAGCGATGTACTGACATAAATGGCAACGTGCCTTCCCCGCGACATTTTATCCACTTGCGAAACGGACGCTGTGTCACAGCGCGATGTGGCAACATTAGGTCCGCGACATAGTTTCCCCGTGACATAGTATCCTAGAACCATTATTATTATTATTATCATTATTATTATCACCATCATCATCATCGGTTATTCAATAATCATTACTATAAACATCGATTGCTATTATCATTACTATTATTACTATTGTAATTTTTATTTTTATCATTATTATTATTATTATTATTATTATTGTTATTATTATTATTATTATTATTATTATTATTATTATTATTACTATTATGAGAGAGAGAGAAAAAAAAATCATTATTATTATCATTATCATTATCATTATCATCCGTTATTTTATGATTATTACTAATATCACTTGTCATCAGAGAAAGAGAAATGCATTTCATTAATATATATATATATATATATATATATATATATATATATATATATATATATATATATATATATATATATATATATATATATATATATATATATATATATAAGATCTACCATCAAGTCAAAAGACAGGGAGTAAAATCTCTGTTTTAACAAGGTAGAAACTGCACTGGATCTGACTTCGATAGTTTGTGGATGCTTACTAGCTTTGACCATGATATATATTTATATATATATATATATATATATATATATATATATATATATATATATATATATATATATATATATATATATATATACTTGAAACTTGAAAACGAAGGATAGTGGTGAATAAGTAAGAGAGGAGAGGGAGGAGAGAGCAGTTAGAAATGGAAATAAGTGGAAGAACAGAAGGGGGCGAAACCCCTTGCATGGTACATAATAATATATTGTTGATCATGTCTGGAGTACGAGGGAGGGGGGTAAGTGATTGGTTGATTAATAGGATTAATAGATTGTGGTGCTGACATTAATAACATTAATAATTGTTAATTGAACTTAAAGTAAAAACTTAACGTAAAAACCTCATTTTTGTTTGTTTTTGTTTATTTATTATATTTTAAGGGTTTTGGCTTTATATAGTTTTTATGGATTTTGATGTTGATATAACTACAGTGGCTAAAGAGAAAAGGGTAAAATTATTTTTAATTGATTTTGTGATTTATTATTTTTTTATTCATTTTTATTGTTTTATAAACATAGGAACTTAAACAGCTTTCATGAGTTCTTAAAATAGCCTAATCAAACATGGTTTCAGTTTTGCTTCCGTCTTAATGTGCAGCATCGATAATGAACTGTACACAGTAATTGACATTATGTCAATTATCATTGGGGGGGGGGGGGGGGGCACACAGGGTTACCAATCAGATTGCAGGAGTAGGGGACCCCCCCCCCCCCCGGTGCCACCATGGAAGCCCTGCCTCTGTAAAGGAACTTCCGGTCAGACGGCAGGGTTGAACAAGAGGCAGACACAGAATAGAGCAGGGACAGACAGGGACAACAACGACCTCTTGTGGGGTTTAACACACACCTTTCCCAATCAACCCTCAACCCAAGATCCCTCTCATTCACCTGCTCTATGCTCCAACCTCTTACATAGACAACTGGTGGCCAGCGGTGGAAGAACTTCTCAACGCTTAATGTTCCTGTTACCAAGTTAAGCTCCTGCCAAAGTGCCTCCTCGCCTCCCTTACCGCCAGCCATCTTTACCAAATCCTCTTCTAACCCATGCCACCCACACCATGTCCGCCACGCTACTTCGTGGTGACTACTCACGCCTGTTCTACCCTCTTGACGAAGATGCTGGAAATGAATCCTCGCACTCTACACTGCCGCCCTCGTCAGTCCGGCCCACACACCTCGCCAAGTCTTCATGAACCCTTGTTAGCACAGTTATGATGTCGCACCCTATATCGCCAATACTTCCTTGCTACTCTTAAGTGTAAGTGTACCTCTTTAGTGCCAGATTTATTGTCCTCGCAAAACCCGGCCACACCTAACATATAAGTTGCCTTTTTTTTACGAACACACATTATTGTTGTTACTTGTGTTTTTGTCTGTCATATTACTTTTCTTCTAATACATAGATATGCTTTATTTTTTCTCAGAACAAATAACCCCACCAATTTATTCAATTATTGTAATGCTCGGTTGTCCCGTGTATAACCTTGTTTATTGGTTATGAATTTACATGACCATTCTTTCTCTCTTATATGTATTCGCAATTACTTCAGTATTGCCTGTGTTTTCGCTACATTCTTTGACTTTAAACTTATCGTTGTTTTGAAAAATCGCTTTCCTTTTACACATACATGATCACCTACTTTACTTGCCCACTTAACTGCTCTACACGGAATTCACTCTGGGATTACCAATTGTACTTTGACATAACTGAATCTAACGCTTTCATGACATGCTCTCAAGTTCGATATCTTGTCCTCAGTAATTTATGCTTCTTTAGTGTTAAATTATTGATGAATATGTAACGTTACTAACTGATGGAGTAAATATCTGCTGCAATAAGGGTAATCCACTGCAGACAATAATGCTTTAAATAGGCTTACATAGTTATTATCATTACAAGTTAATTTTAAGCCGGCTCATGGCTATAAAAACGTATCGAACCCTGTCGCATGGAAAGACGACTACAAAGAAACCGCACCCCACGGCACATTAGATCTACTACGAAGCAATCGCGCCCCGCCGCATGTTGAGTCTACTATGGAGGAACCACGACCTGCCGCACAGATTATTTACTCGCATTCATACAACGCTTCCGATTTGCAGTTGAGATGCACACGTTTACTTTACATTCAGACCCAAGCCGCCTACATATGCCCGAAGCATCATTACTAGCCTATTTAGCCCGGATATGGAATCCTTGCTTTTTT
>NC_091551.1:30000-37500 GCF_042767895.1 Penaeus vannamei
AGAGCAGAAACATCTGCAATGTTTAATATGGACTGTATGAGTAAAGTGTTAGTGTTATGTGTGATCTCATAGGACTATAATTAGTTACACTGCAGAACCAGGTTTAACAGAGCCTCCCCCCCAAAAAAGTGTTCCTTTTCTTTCCTTTTCTTAATAACTGACCACCCAACAGCCATGTATATAGCATAGTTTATATATATATATATATATATATATATATATATATATATATATATATATATATATATATATATATATATATATATATATATATATATATATATTGGTGCACTGTAGATTTGCTGAAGACATGTATACGGAAGGTCTCTTGATTCTTAGGAAAACGTTTTACTCCAAAGAGTGGTTTAGAATTCTTACTTTGGTGTCGGATAGACGCTTTACTCTGCCTATAGAGGCGAAATTTGTATATAGGGACGAAGAGGAGGTGGAAGAAGAGGAGGAGGGAGAGGAAGAAGAGGGGAAAGGAAAAGTAGAGGAGGAAGGCGAGAAACCTGAAGAGGTGAAGGCTGGGGAGGAGGGGGAGGAGGAAGTGGGGGGGAGGGGGTACCTGCTGACGGGGAGCGAGGGACGAGGGCACTCGGTGGGCGCGGGCGCGGGCGCTTGAGCCGTGGGCGGAGGCTGGGTCGAGGCCGCAGCCGCCGGGGAGGAAGGCAGGGGAGGAGGAGGGGGAGACGAGGGGCGGGCGGGGGAGGCCGAGGGGCGGGGCGACCCGGCGGGGGCCGACGGCGCGGGCGGGCGGGGGGAAGCGGCAGCCTGGGGACGCGCGCCCGCCGGCGACGACCCCGCGGGGGGGAAGGACGACCTGGCCAGCGGTCGTCTCGAGAGGGGGGAGGGGAGGCGGTCGCCGCGGCGCGCTGGCGAAGGGGGCGATGGGGGAGACGTGGGCGGCGCGTGGGCGGCGGGGCGGCGGAGGAGGCCGTCGAGGCCCCTGGGCGCGCCGGGGGAGGCGGGAGGCGGGGACGAGGCCGCGATGATGGCCGGCGGCGAGGGCGGGAGGGACGGGGGGGCGGCGCGGGCGGGCCCCGGCGTCCTCTGCGGGCTCTGCTCGTCTCCTGACGGCGGCGAGGGCGGAGCGCGGGCGCCGTACAGGCTGGACACGATGACGGGGAAGTGCGGGCGCGCGGACGCGTCCTCCGAGGGCGAGCGCCTGTCCTTGAGCAGCTCCTCGACGGTGAAGGCGGAGGTGCGGGCGCCGCGAGGGCGGGCGGCGGGCGAGGAGTGGCCGGGGCCGCAGTGCAGGTGGCGGGCGGCGGGCGGGGGCGGCTGCGCGCGGGCGGAGAGGGCGGCCATGTGGGAACCCACGCCCACGCTCGAGGAGGTGGCCTGGGACGCCGACACGTGCGGGTGGTACGGCATGAGGGCGGCGGCGGCGGCGGCGGCGGCGGCGGCGGCGGGCGGGAGGAGCGGCAGCGTCGGGGGCATGAGGGAGGCGAGGGCCAGACTCACGCCCGCGTCCACGCCCACGGGCACGCTGGAGGCCGGGGCGTCGCTGGAGGGGCCGGAGCCCGGGTAGAGGGCGCCGGCGAAGTAGGGCGAGCCTGGGGGAGGGGGGGGGAGGGGGTCTGATTATAAATGAGGATGATAATGGCAGTAGCTGTGGTAGTAATAGTAGTTGTAGTAGTCGTACTTCTACTATTATTGCTGCTACTACTACTATTACTACTAGTATCACTACCACTACTAATACTAATAATAACATTAATACGATTGCAATACAAACAATATAATTATGTAACGATTTTGACTGTAGTAACAGTGAAAGTGGTGATATAATAGTAATGATGATAACAAGAACAACAATATTACTATAATGATAATGATGCTAATAATAATGATAATAACAAAGTTGATTATAATAATATCAATGTTAATGATAATGATAATAAAAAAGATAAATAACAATGCAATATTATGATATTGATAATAATAATGAGAATGATAATTTTGAAAATATGCATAATGATAATTTTACAAAAAATGATAATAATGATGATAAAGTTCATAATTAAAAACTGAATAACAATAACAATGAAAATTAAAATGATAATGACAATATCAATAATGATGGTTATAATAATCATAATAGTTAAAATAATAATATCACAATAACAATAACAAAAATTGTAATAATAGTAATAGTAATGATAATTATAATAATGATAATAACAATGTTAATGATTAATAATAATAATAATAATAATGATAATAGTAATAATAATAAAAACGATAATAATAATAATAATGATACGAAACGGAAAAAAATATAGAAACGGAAAAACCCCGCGCCGCTTCGCCCGAGAGTCATCTTGTCGAAACGGATCCGGTTCCCGCTGCAGGAAATCGTCTGCAGGAGGGACAGCCGGAGCACTTCCTCGAATCGAGGGCGAGGTTGGCGAACGCGGCCGAATACTGACGAAGATGACCCGAAGTGATTAGATTAGGTTAGGTTAGGTTAGGTTAGGTTAGGTTAGGTTAGGTTTGGTTGGTTAGGTTAGATTGGTTAGGTTAGGTTAGGTTGGTTAGGTTAGGTTAGGTTGGTTAGGTTAGGTTAGGTTGGTTAGGTTAGGTTAGGTTGGTTAGGTTAAGTTAGGTTGGTTAGGTTAGGTTAGGTTGGTTAGGTTAGGTTAGGTTAGGTTGGTTAGGTTAGGTTAGGTTGATTAGGTTAGGTTAGGTTAGGTTGGTTAGGTTAGGTTGGTTAGGTTAGGTTAGGTTGGTTAGGTTAGGTTAGGTTGGTTAGGTTAGGTTAGGTTAAGTTAGGTTGGTTAGGTTAGGTTAGGTTGGTTAGGTTAGGTTAGGTTAGGTTAGGTTGGTTAGGTTAGGTTAGGTTGGTTAGGTTAGGCTGGTTAGGTTAGGTTAGGTTAGGTTAGGTTAGGTTGGGTTAAGTTAGATTGGTTAGGTTAGGTTGGTTAGGTTAGGTTGATTAGGTTACGTTAGGTTAGGTTAGGCTGGTTAGGTTGGTTTAGTTAGGTTAGGTTGGTTAGGTTAGGTTAGGTTAGGTTAGGTTAGGTTGGTTAGGTTAGGTTAGGTTAGGTTGATTAGGTTAGGTTAGGCTGGTTAGGTTAGGTTAGGTTGGTTAGGTTAGATTGGTTAGGTTAGGTTGGTTAGGTTAGGTTGGTTAGGTTAGGTTAGGTTGGTTAGGTTAGTTTAGGTTAGGTTGGTTAGGTTAGGTCAGGTTGGTTAGGTTAGGTTAGGTTGGTTAGGTTAGGTTAGGTTGATTAGGTTAGGTTAGGTTAGGTTGGTTTAGTTAGGTTAGGTTAGGTTGGTTAGGTTAGGTTATGTTGGTTTAGTTAGGTTAGGTTAGGTTAGGTCGCTTAGGTTGGTTAGGTTAGGTTGGTTAGGTTAGGTCAGGTTGGTTAGGTTAGGTTAGGTTGGTTAGGTTAGGTTAGGTTGATTAGGTTAGGTTAGGTTAGGTTGGTTTAGTTAGGTTAGGTTAGGTTGGTTAGGTTAGGTTATGTTGGTTTAGTTAGGTTAGGTTAGGTTAGGTTAGGTTGGTATAGTTAGGTTAGGTTGGTTAGGTTAGGTTAGGTTAGGTTGGTTAGGTTAGGTTAGGTTGGTTAGGTTAGGATAGGTTGGTTTAGTTAGGTTAGGTTAGGTTAGGTTAGGTTAGGTTGGTTAGGTTAGGTTGGTTAGGTTAGGTTAGGTTAGGTTAGGTTGGTTTAGTTAGGTTAGGTTGGTTAGGTTAAGTTAGGTTAGGTTAGGTTAGCTTAGTTTAGATTAGGTTAGATTAAGTTAGGTTAGGTTAGGTTAGATTAGGTTAGGTTAGGTTAGGTTAGGTTAGGTTAGGTTGGTTAGGTTAGGTTAGGTTAAGTTAGGTTAGGTTAGGATAGGATAGGTTAGGTTAGGATAGGATAGATTAGGTTAGGTTAGGTTAGGATAAGTTAAGTTAAGTTAAGTTAAGTTAAGTTAAGTTAAGTTAAGTTAAGTTAAGTTAAGTTAAGTTAAGTTAAGTTAAGTTAAGTTAAGTTAAGTTAAGTTAGGTTAGGATAGGATATGTTAGGATAGGTTAGGTTAGGATAGGATAGATTAGGTTAGGTTAGGTTAGGATAGGTTAGGTTAAGTTAGGTTAGGATAGGTTAGGTTAAGTTAGGTTAGGTTAGGTTAGATTAGGTTAGGTTAGGTTAGGTTGGTTAGGTTAGGTTAAGTTAAGTTAAGTTAGGTTAGGTTAGGTTAAGTTAGGTTAGGTTAGGTTATGATAGGTTAGGTTAGGATAGGATAGGTTAGGTTAGGTTAGGTTAGGTTAGGTTAGGTTAGATTAGATTAGGTTAGGATAGGTTAGGTTAAGTTAGGTTAGGTTAGATTAGGTTAGGTTACATTAGGTTAGGTTAGGTTAGGTTGGTTAGGTTAGGTTAAGTTAAGTTAAGTTAAATTAAGTTAAGTGAAGTGAAGTGAAGTTAGGTTAGGTTAAGTTAGTTTAGGTTAGGTTAGGTTAGGTTAGGTTAGGATAGGTTAAGTTAGGTTAGGTTAGGATAGGATAGGTTAGGTTAGGTTAGGTTGGTTTAGTTAGATTAGGTTAGGTTTGTTAGGTTAGGTTGGTTAGGTTAGGTTAGTATAGGATAGGATAGGATAGGATAGGATAGGATAGGTTAGGTTAGGATCGGGACCCGGACCCGTGCCTCCAAGAGAGAAAAATCTCGAGCAGAAACGAATCTGCTTCTATAACCCTTGCCATAATGATAATAATAATAATAACAATGATAATGATAGCAACGATAACAATAACGATGGTAATGGCAATAGTAATGATGATAATGATAAAGGCAATTTCAATGTCCATAATAGAAATAAAGATATCAATTGCACTACTAATAATAGCAATAAGGAATATAATGATAATAATAATTTTGATAATAATGATGATCATCACTACTTTTGCATTCATTATCATTGCTTATTATAATAAAAATAATTATGACCGTCATTATCATTATCATAGTTTTTTGGTTGTTTATCATCATTTTATTATCACTATAGCAGATATCATTATCACATTTGTCTACGATTTTTAGGATCATTATCTTGACAGTGATATCTATCACCATGTTCATCATTATCACAGCTAACCTAATCATCATTATTTATATTAACATGATCATCATCATGATTATATCAGTATCCTTATCATTGCTGTTATCAGTATTATTGTCACCGTTATTGCTGTTATCATTAGCATGGTCTTTATTATCACTCATATTACTCTGATAACGATAATCATTATTCCTTATAACTATTATCATTATCATCATCATTATTGTTCTTATCATTGTTACCATTATTTCTATCATTATAGTTACTATTTTTATTTCCATTATCATTATTATTATTGTCATTATTATCACTATTATATCATTATCACTATCATATTATTCCCGTCATTATAATTATTTCCGTTTCGTTGTTATTGCTGTTATTATTGTCATTATCACTTCAACCGCGGCTATTTTTATCATTATCATAATCAGTATGGCCTTTTTATTCTTATCGTCGTAATCATAATTACTACCGTCATTATTATCATCGTTTACCTTTTCTCATCCTTATCATCGTAATCAACATCGCAGTCCCAGTGCTTTATCCCGTCAGAGTTGCAGATGCTGTCACCGCCGCTGTCAGTATCCTTAGCGACAAACCATAAGAAAGATGCGTCGAAATCAAATCAAGTTTATCGAGAAGATGTCGCTATTCACTACCGACAGATCACGATTAAGTATAATTAAGATCCAACCGAGAGCCATAATTAAGATCATTAACGAACCAAATTTCGATTCCTCAAGTTCCGTCTCAGTGATCGCATCAAAACTTTTTTCTTTCTTTTTTTCTTTTTTCTTTTCTTTTCTTTTTTTCTCACGTGGAGTGTCGTCAACTTTTAAATCCGGCGCGTCTTCCCTTTCTTTTAATTTCCGGCGGAGGCTAGAATTCTTAATTAATCGAGAAAAGCATTGAGGATAATGAGATATTTAAGCTGTAGATAACTGGCCTGTGACATTCTGGGATGGTCGGACGCGTCTCAATCCTTTCACTGACGACTTTATTGCATTCCTTTGTTTTTTTCGGGGTCTTCTTCCGTTTTGTCTCTTCGAAATATCTCTTTCTTATTTCCCCTGAACATCTATGTCATAGTTTTATTTTTCTGTCACTATTTTTTCTAAACAAAGTCCCATGCCTCAGAAATTAAAATATATCACCCATAACAACAACATCAACAACAGCATTCGGATCCCTTCCTTGGCCGCGCGGTTGATGAAAAACGAACCAAAGCCAGTGAAACGCATTCGAATTTAGATGCAGATAACGGCGACCGTCTTTTGTTTTCCCGCGCGACGCCATTTGCATTTCTTTTGTTTTTGAAAGTTCGCGCACACGATTGATTTTTAGTTCCAGTGACGAGATGCTGATTGAAATGGATCTCGGAGGGCGAGGAGCCGCGTGTCTGCGGAAGGGGAGGACGGAGGCAGAAGGCGAGGATTTTTAGGACTTCGGTTCCGAATTCTTAGGTCAACATGAATGAAATTGAGGAAAGGAAGAAATAGGAAATATGAACTGAAATATTCAATAGAAAATCGAATTACTAGTAACATAAAAGAAATTGAAAAAAGAAAGAAATATTAATTAGAAAATCAAAGCATAGTATATTTGGTTCCGAATTTTTATTCTAACATAAGTGAAGTTGAGAAGATGAAGGAATGTCTTAAACAGAATAAAAGTTTGGCTTCGAATTATTAATCTAACATGAATGAAATTAAAATCAAGAAATGTCCAATAGAATTTTTTAAAAGTATTTTGAGAAGTTTGGTTTCGAATTATTAATTCAACATGAATGAAATTGAAAAAAAAATCAAATTGAAAATCAAAATACAGCATTTTAGAAGTTGCCATCGGATGATTATGAACGCGAATGAACAAGACCAAGAAATGTCCGATGGAGAGATAAGATAAATTTTAGAAGTTTGGTTTCGAATTATTATGAACATTGAGTAAATTAAGAAAATGAGGGAATATGCAATAGCAAATCGAAATAAATAGAGTATAGTAATCTTTGTCTTTTATCTATATGTTCCCTACGTTGCTAATAAGAATAAAAAACGATTTATATGCCAATTAACACTGTAAGTACCTTCCTCTTCCTTCGTAATTGCAGTATCACTATTATTGTAATTATTACTATTTCTGTCATACTATCATGAACATCATTTGATTAAACTGAAGTGAAAATAGAGATGAATTGAAATAAAGGAAAAATGAACTGAAATAAAAGAAACATAAAAAAACAGATAAAGGAAATATTGTAACTTGAAAGAACAACGGAAATGTAAAAGTACATGGGGTCAAGAGGTCATTAGCCTGTCAGTAGTTATCTTCACCAATGGCGATCGTCACGTAATCATCATCACCAAACGATCGTCAAGTAAATATCTCTCGCTCATTAGCTGTCACCAACCTGTCAATTACCATCGATCTATCATCACCAACCCGGTAATTGCA
>NC_091551.1:100000-105000 GCF_042767895.1 Penaeus vannamei
TATATACATTTATGCATAAACATGTGTATGTAAATATATATACAGATATATGTACATATATACATATATATGTATATATATACATATATATATACATATATACATAATATATATATATATATATATATATATATATATATATATATATATATATATATGAATATTAAATGTATATATATATATATATATATATATATATATATATATATATATATATATATATATATATATATATGAATATTAAATGTATATATATATATATATATATATATATATATATATATATATATATATGAATATTAAATGTATATGTATATATATATATATATATATATATATATATATATATATATATATATATATGAATATTAAATGTATATATATATATATATATATATATATATATATATATATATATATATATATATATATAAACATGTACATATACTTGATATATATAAATATATAGAAACACACGTATATATACAAACATACATACATACATATATATATATATATATATATATATATATATATATATATATATATATATATATATATATATATATATATATATATTCATAAACATGTACATATACTTGATATATATAAATATATAGAAACACACGTATATATACATAAATACACACACATACTATATATATATATATATATATATATATATATATATATATATATATATATATATATATATATATATATATATATATGTGTGTGTGTGTGTGTGTGTGTGTGTGTGTGTGTGTGTGTGTGTGTGTGTATTTATAAACATGTACATATACTTGATATATATAAATATATAGAAACACACGTATATATACATAAATACACACACATACTATATACATATATATATATATATATATATATATATATATATATATATATATATATATATTTATATATATATAATATATATATATATATATATATATATATATATATATATATGTATATATGTATATATATATGTATATATATATATATATATATATATATATATATATATATATATATATATATATAATGTATCTCACACACACACACACACACACACACACACACACACACACACACACACATATATACATACATATATGTATTCATACACATATATGCACATATGTATATATGTATATCTATGTACATAGATATATATATATATATATATATATATACACACATACATGCATATACTGATATGCATATATCTGTATCTGCGTCTGCCTGTCAGCCCCTCCGGCCACCTGACGCGGCCCCACAGCCTCCCGCCCCTCGCAACGGACCGCCTATACCGACCGCCGTGATGTCCTCTTCGCTGAGGCAGCTCGCTCGCTCCAGCTCGCACAGGTTGGGGTACGTGGCGCCGTCGGAGCCGCACACGGGGTCGTAGTTGTCCGGGCAAGGGAAACCACAGTCGTCCTTCGCTGCGTCTTTGCACTCACCTTCGTAGGCCTAAGAGAAACAAATGAATGAATATGCGAATGGAAAAAATACACAAGAAAAGAAATAAATGGGAAGAGAGCAACGCCGATGATTTTTTCTTATGCAATTCTTCCGAGTCATTTATCTGTCTATCGGGTTGTCCATCTATCTATCTTACTATCTGTCATTTATTTCTCTCTGGTTTTAATGTTGGGAATTTGAAGTTGCAACATTCTACAGAATTCCAGCATTCGTCGGATCATCGCCAGGATAAATTTCAAAGTAACATGTATCTAAATGCATTAATCAAATTACAAAAGAAAGTGTATGTAATTTCTTTCCGAGCAGTATTATCAGCATTGTAACTACAAATAGGACAGTATTACAAGCAGCTTCGTAAATCACAAGTATCATGTGTGATCAAAACCCCGCAATATTTATGCCTTATATTGTGTCACGTGATCTTCCGAGACACCGATTTCCTGTTGCCAAGACCAAAGCCCGTTAAGCCTTCCTGTTGCTCAGACTGCTTGTCACGAAGCCTTTCCATCGCGTCACTGTGCGATCTGAAAGCCCCTGGTACAGTGGCGGACAAAAGTCTTTGGCAAATTGAAGCTTCTAGTCTGCCTCACCCTGTACGAAGAGTGTGGTTTGAAGCGGCTTCGAAGCGGAGTTCGAAACAGGGTTGACAAGTGGTGACCGTGACTATAATTGATTTACCAATGCTTCTTTGCAAGACTTACCAGTGAACTATGATCATGTGTCGTTGATCTGGAAGTTTCAAAGATTGATCCTTTATCATGCAAATCTGCAACGTTGCAAAAGAGTGCTAAAGACTCACCAATGTAATATCTTCATCACTGAGACAGTCAGCTACCTCTAGGGCACACAAGTTGGGATACGTGACCCCGTCTGACCCACACACAGGGTCATAGTTCCCGGGGCATCCAAGGTTACAGTTTCCAGGGGTCACTTTGCACTCTCCTGGGTATGCCTGGGTGTCGACAGAGCGCAGCATTCTTATATAGTGCAAAGCTAGAGGTCATGTAAGGTAAAATAGTCTATAACTTTACCTGAAGTAAGGGTGCATTTCCTTACAATTAAATTGAACTTTTAAAGACTTCCCAATTCATCTACCTGATATTCATATTTACGTGTGGAGGTATTATAAATCAGAATGGATAATTTCCTAATATTACATATGTTATTGACATCCCCATATTGTATTTGCGTCCGAATTATTCGATAGAGAAATTGATATCAAAATGTCAGGTACATTACCATGCATTTGGGGAACATTCCATTCTCATTCATAACTATTCAATATTTCTTACAGTAAATTATGCTGACATATAATTGCTAAGACACCGTTAAAAATATTTTGAATTCATTGTTGCAAAGATTTACCATTGATAAGACTTTATGCCTCCGTTTCCCAGAGTAAAAAGATCCCGTTACTTAAAAAACACTTTGATCCTCCTCACGCTGCTTAAGACTTGCTAAAGCTCGACTCTTTCCTTTTCCAAAAGGTTTTAAACTCGCCGTTCCAGAAAAGAGCCGAACCCCTCCTTCTGCAACTCAAAACGTCCCCAAGGCTTACCATCGCGATGTCCTCTTCGCTGAGGCAGTTCGCTCGCTCCAGCTCGCACAGGTTGGGGTACGTGGCGCCGTCGGAGCCGCACACGGGGTCGTAGATGTCCTGGCAAGGGAAACCGCAGTCTTTGCACTCACCCTCGTAGGCCTGAGTTGAGAGAAGGCGGTGGTTTGTTGTGGTTAAGATTGTATTTTTGCTTGGTTTGTTTTCATTGCTGTATGGTATGTGTATTGTGGGTGTTTTAATGTCTATACATGTATGTTTTTACATGTATATGTATATCTATATATGTATACATATATATGTATGTATATATATACACAAATCTATTTATGGACATATATCCACTCTGACATACACATATATGTATATATGTATGTAAGTATATATGTGCATATGCATACATAAACACGTGTGTATATATATACATACATAGACACGTGTGGGTGTATATATACATTTATGCATAAACATGTGTATGTAAATATATATACAGATATATGTACATATATACATATATATGTATATATACACATATATATACATATATACATAATATATATATATATATATATATATATATATATATATATATGAATATTTATGTATATATATATATATATATATATATATATATATATATATATATATATATATATTTATATATATATATACAGACAGACATGTATATATACATACATGCATACATACATATGTATATATATATATATATATATATATATATATATATATATATATATATATATATATATATATATATATAGTATGTGTGTATGTATATATGTATGAATGTATGTATGTATATATATATATATATATATATATATATATATATATATATATATATATATATATATATATATAGTATGTGTGTATGTATATATGTATGTATGTATGTATATATATATATATATATATATATATATATATATATATATATATATATATATATATATATATATATATATATACTCTATATGTATCACACACACACACACACACATATATATATATATATACATATATGTATTCATACACATATATGCACATATGTATATGTATATATGTATATATATGTACATAGATACACACACACACACACACACACACACACACACACACACACACACATATATATATATATATATATATATATATATATATATATATATATATATATATATATATATATATATATATATATATATATATATATATATATATATATATATATATATATATATATATATATATGTACATACATGCATATACTGATATACATATATCTGTATCTGCGTCTGCCTGTCAGCCCCTCCGGCCACCTGACGCGGCCCCACAGCCTCCCGCCCCTCGCAACGGACCGCCTGTACCGACCGCCGTGATGTCCTCTTCGCTGAGGCAGCTCGCTCGCTCCAGCTCGCACAGGTTGGGGTACGTGGCGCCGTCGGAGCCGCACACGGGGTCGTAGTTCGTGGAACAGACCGTGTCGCACGCTTCCCCGTTGGCCTCGCAGGCTCCCGGGTGGGCCTAGAAGAAACGGGGACGATCAGGGTAATGTTAATGTGTGATTTGTATGTTTCATGTGAATTATATATAGAAATGACGTCACGGGATTCTTGTTTGGTTTCGCAGGGTCCCGGATGTGCCTGGAGAAAACGAGGGAGGTTCAGTGTGAGATTATATATAATGTGTGTGTATGATGTATGTATGAATGCAGATGTGTGGAGAAGACGGGAGGGGATGGGGGGGGGGGGCATTTAGTAGGAGATAAGATAGTGTTCTCTAATTAGGACATTGGTGGGTATTTCAAACTGTAGAAATATATGAATAAAAATGCCTTGTGTTGATATACATGGATAAAAAACTCAATGTCGAACCAGCATAAGAACTTTAGTTTCATTATTTTGTTAATAATTTTGTTATCAGCAGCTAACTGTTT
>NC_091551.1:121244-131244 GCF_042767895.1 Penaeus vannamei
CTTTTCTCTCTCTCTCTCTCTCTCTCTCTCTCTCTCTCTCTCTCTCTCTCTCTCTCTCTCTCTCTCTCTCTCTCTCTCTCTCTCTCTCTCTCTCTCTCTCTCTCTCTCTCTCTCTCTCTCTCTCTCTCTCTCTCTCTCTCTCTCTCTCTCTCTCTCTCTCTCTCTCTCTCTCTCTCTCTCTCTCTCTCTCTCTCTCTCTCTCTCTCCCTCTCTCTCTCTCTCTCTCTCTCTCTCTCTCTCTCTCCCTCTCTCTCTCCCCCTCTCTCTCTCTTTCTCTCATTTTCTCTCTCTCTCTCTCTCGCTATCTTCTCTCTCTCTCTCTCTCTCTCTCTCTCTCTCCTCTCTCTCTCTCTCTCTCTCTCTCTCTCTCTCTCTCTCTCTCTCTCTCTCTCCTCCTCTCTCTCTCTCTCTCTCTCTCTCTCTCTCTCTCTCTCTCTCTCTCCTCTCTCTCTCTCCCTCTCTCTCTCTCTCTCTCTCTCTCTCTCTCTCTCTCTCTCTCTCTCTCTCTCTCTCTCCTCCATCTCTCTCTCTCTCTCTCTCTCTCTCTCTCTCTCTCTCTCTCTCTCCCTCTCTCCCTCCCTCCCTCTCTCTCTCTCTCTCTCTCTCTCTCTCTCTCTCTCTCTCTCTCTCTCTCTCTCTCTCTCTCTCTCTCTCCCTCTCCCTCCCTCTCTCTCTCTCTCTCTCTCTCTCTCTCTCTCTCTCTCTCTCTCTCTCTCCCTCTCTCTCTCTCTCTCTCTCTCTCTCTCTCTCTCTCTCTCTCTCTCTCTCTCTCTTCTCTCTCTCTCTCTCTCTCTCTCTCTCTCTCTCTCTCTCTCTCTCTCTCTCTCTCTCTCTCTCTCTCTCTCTCTCTCTCTCTCTCTCTCTCTCTCCCTCTCTCTCTCTCTCTCTCTCTCTCTCTCTCTCTCTATCTATTCATTCATCTGTCTATCTATCTCTCTCACTCCCCCCTCTCTCTCTCTCTCTCTCTCTCTCTCTCTCTCTCTCTCTCTCTCTCTCTCTCTCTCTCTCTCCTCTCTCTCTCTCTCTCTCTCTCTCTCTCTCTCTCTCTCGCTTCTCCCTCTCTCTTTCTGTCTGTCTCTCTCTCTCTCTCTCTCTCTCTCTCTCTCTCTCTATCTATCTATCTATCTATCTATCATCTATCTCTCTCTCTCTCTCTCTCACCCCCTCTCTCTCTCTCTCTCTCTCTCTCTCTCTCTCTCTCTCTCTCTCTCTCTCTCTCTCTCTCTCTCTCTCTCTCTGTCTCTTTCTCTCTTTCTCTTTCTCTCTCTCTCTCTCTCTCTTTCTCCATCACCCTCTCTCTCTCTCTCCATCACCCTTATCTCTCTCTCTCTCTCTCTCTCTCTCTCTCTCTCTCTCTCTCTCTCTCTCTCTCTCTCTCTCTCTCTCTCTCTCTCTCTCTCTCTCTCTCTCTCTCTCTCTCTCTTCCCCCATCTCTCTCTCTCTCTTCCCCCCATCTGTCTCTCTCTCTTCCCCCCTCTCTCTCTCTGTCTCTCTCTCTCTCTCTCTCTCTCTCTCTCTCTCTCTCTCTCTCTCTCTCTCTCTCTCTCTCTCCCCCCATCTGTCTCTCTCTCTTCCCCCCATCTCTCTCTCTCCCATCTCTCTCTCTATCTATCCATCACCCTCTTCCCCCATCTCTCTCTCTCTTTATCCCCTCTCTTCGCTCTCACCCTTTCTAAGTCTGTCTCTGTTACTCTGTGTATCTCTTTCTCTGTTAGTTTGTACGCCTGTTTCAACATCTATTTTTATCTTTATAATATCTATATTGTCTATCTATCTATCTAACCATCTCTCCCTCTCTCTGTCCCCATCCCTTTCTACATATCTTCCTATACATGTCATCCATTCCTCTCTCCCTATTCGCTCTCACTCCCAGCGAGTTAGGCTTATTACGACAATCATTTCGACACGGGACACATCCGTTTAAACTGTGCACAGGATGGCGTAAATTATCTTCTAAAGCTTATCTTTCTTAACCTTTCTATTTTTGTTATTTTATCTTATTAGTCTCTTTCTTATCATCGTCATAATTTTTGCTCTTTGTTTGAGATTTAGTGTTAGTCATTATAATCATTGCTGTTATTATGATTAATAATCTTATTCTTATTCTTGTGATCGATGTTATTCTTATTATTTCTACAAAACAACATCACTAGCATTCCTGTTGTCATCATCATTAAATCATTATTATTATTTCCATCATAATCACTGGTAGCACAAGCCATCGCCATCATGAACAGAATTCAATATTTTAATTGTGTTTAGTTAATATATGAAAAAAGTAATTCACTCTTTTTTTCGGGGGGGGGGGGCGTGTGAAAGGATACCGAGAAGGATAGAAAATCCATACACTCTTATTTTCATATGTTTTATTGTTCGTTATATCTAATCTTTTTACACAATTCCAGGTTAGGTCTCGTGACTTTGTAATAAGTCATTTTACTTGCCTAATCCATCTGTAACATATCTAAACAAACAACACTTTTATCCAAGTTTCTGTTGACGATCCCAACCTACGAGCAACACACAGGTGGACTCCGAGATCCATGGGATGCGGCTGCGGTTGGCGGTCGAGCAAATGCCCTGTAGGTAGTTGTTTTTTGCAGAACTGTTATGTAGAATCTGTTTCTGTATACACGCATCAATGCCGCAGTCTACCAGCTGATTCTTCCTCGAAACGTTTGATGATAATAACGGGATCGGTTTGGAAACTTTTTTTTATGTATAATCGATTTATGCATATATATGTATATGTTGTTACTTTTGGTTTCTCTTGACTTTTTTCTCTCTATCAATCAAGAAATGATCAGGCTGATGAGTTTGAGGCATTCATGACCGTTTTCATGATTTTAATATATTAATAATGATGCATTCATCACATGAGCACAAAATTTACATACTTGTACGTACAACCATTCACATGACACATACCCCGCACAAACCTCCTTCTCAATCCAGGCCGAGTCACGGATTCTGCTCAAAATCAGTGCTAGCAAAAAGTGTTCTCGTTTCTACCTGTGACGGTTTGTTATCTACAGTGAGAGGCGCTTTCATTACTTGCCGCAGAGGGTCACCTAAACACTTAATCAAAATACTCTATGATCAGCACGTTCAAAAAATAAAAAGGAGAAATATTTATATATATGTAATCACGGTAGAAGCCAGGACTCGAACCGGATTGAGGAAAATGATCGAGCGGATATTTTTTTTTTTTTTAGTTATTTATTTAATAAGGAGTGGGAGACGGGTATAGGCCGAACCAGACGTAGGGGGGATAGGGTCGTACATCCTGTGACGTGACTAGTGAATTTGGACCCTAAGGTACGCCTTGAAAGATCAAAATTGCTAATCTCGTGACCTATCTTACATTGGTGGCTCTGTGACAAAATATAACATGATGATGAAATAAAACACTCCAAGGAAGGAGAATGAGAAGGAGGAAGAGGAAGGGGGGATAAAGAAGAGAAAATTATACATATCTACAGCGAATTCAAGTGTGCCAAATCTACTAGTCTAGAGTATGATAAAAGATAAACGATGCTCCATCACGCAGAGGCTACGCAAAGAGCTCAACAAACATCCGATGTAAATATCTCCCCCCGAACATAGAGAGGATCCAACCCTGTGATGTAACTGCCCCGAATAAATAGTATAGATGATTCTAAAAAGAGCGCAGCTACTATAGGAGACTCGAATGCCCTTTGTACACTTTCTTTTGTCAATTCGCGAAGATATAGATCCCTGATTTGATCCCGGAAAGAAGTATTATGCCTGATGGACGTGTGTATCCTCAATTTCATTTATATTTATGGTGGAAAATCTAATCAAGAATTATTTTCATTGCTTTTTTTTAATTATCACTATTCTTATCATTCTAACTGGCGATCTTTGTTTCCTCAAGCTTACTTCTCGTCTCCCAAGCGTTGGCGAATAACAAAGAGGTTTTATGGAGTGAAAGGAGAGAGAGAGGGAGAAAATACATCCTCGGGAACAGACAACGATTTGACAGACGGCACGTCATGAAAGAAGCTCAAGAATTCACTAGGGTAAATGGGGTCAAAAGCGTGACAGAGAAACGGGGGAAAATGTTAGCTCCGTTTGCAGTCGAGTGAGAAATTAGCAGAGGAGTGGAAACAGTGGGAATAGGAAGAATATAAACAAAAAGAGTAGTGATGATTTCACAACGGCACGTGTTGGTAGGAACGGTCGAAGAGAGGGAGATGGTCGAAGAGTGATAGATGGAAAAAGGGTAAAGAGAGAGGCGACGCGCCCAAAACGACACGGGATTGGTTGAAACATCGAGAAAGGGGGCGTGGTCAATTTGGCAAAGAGGATCTTTCCTATTTGTTGCACTTGAAGGGGATCGAAAGACAAAGAGACACAACCGATGAAGAGAAAAAAGACACAAAGCAAAAGTAGATGTGTGTGTGTATATATATATATATCTATATGAGGTGAAGAAGGGTTGGGCGGGGGCAGAGAGGGGAAGGTGGTTGCGTAGGGTCGGGTCAAAGGATGGCGTCCCGTTGGAAAGCTCGATGGAGTCCCTGATAATGTTTTGACACGAATGCCATCCTCCAACATGAGCCTTTGTTTCATGTGTTTTAGTACTTGGATGACAGATTATCCTAAATGATAATTATCATAAATAATCGGTAACATAGGTTCATCGAGCCCTCTTCATTCAGGCTATACGTTCTCCTTTTGTGATGAATATGACTGTTACTTCTTTGACCACGGGTGGAGGCAAAGAGACGATAATTACTCCATAATCTTGTCTTCTCCCACTTTCTTTGTCCTTCCTTCGTTTTAGAAATTCACTTGTGTGTTTTAGTCCGTTTGGGGGAGAGACTCAAACCATGCGGGCAAAATGTGACAGATTCCAGCACTGAACTCGACCGCAGGATTTGTCTACTGTGAAGCTAAATGAGGCGATGGATGTGGACCTTTTTTATCTCTATTTTTAAAAGTATTTTCTAAAACAATTTTTTGTGTGTATTTTTTTTTTTTTTTTTTATTATCATTATTATTATTTTTTGCACTTCCAGACCCTGTCCCCATCTGATATGAAATGATCGGCACATAATATTAACAACACAGAGCTTGGCGGCCCCACACTTGACCAATAGGGGGCCACAACCCAAGACTGAGAGATTGCAGGGAACCAATGGCCGCGCGACATGTCATGAACAATTTCAAATATTATATAACCAATCAAAGGCATCCACGCCGTCGGGTCTTTGCAGTCTCCTAGACGTTGGTGGGTGATCAGGACGCATTAGGCCAATTGTGGCATGTGTAACCGTTGTGATTTATTTTCAGCTTTTTCTCTAATCGCAAATAAACGTTTTCTTGTTTTTTAGTTTTGGGCAGAAGTTTAGACGACCGGAATCCAAAATGAAAAAAGGCCTGATAAGTCCTAATACTTGTATCCTAAGGGGAGTGTGCGGGACTCATACTATACAAAGATGGGGGATATCCCACTCCATGCTATTTTCACACTTTTTACAAACTATTTTATATATTTTTTTCGATAGTTCCTATCAAATTACTAGTTCAAAGTCTCAACAGTAGTAATAATGACCCAACGAATCACAGGGGGGAGGGGGGTTGATAAAACATACACTATCAGAGGAGTATGACCCTTAATAGGCTCAAACAATGAACATGTAAATAATAATTCCATATGGCACCAGGAATCCACGGCTGTCCCAGAACAGTTCAGGAGAGACATGAGAAATCATGAAAAAGGTATATTCTTTCAGCCATAGCTATTATGTCGGGAGCTAAAGAAGAATATGTATAAGTAGACTTACCTACCTGTACACTGATGTATATAATGTATATAATAGGACACTGCTTAATATTTATATATGTGAAGATCAGTACAGCTACATGTCCCGTGATATAAACATTTACTCTCCAAAACATAGCTGACATATAAAAGGAATGAGTGATTCTCTCTACTCAAAGATTATGAAAGCCTAACTAAAACACTACTGCAAATGCTAACTTGCAAACGAAAGAGGACTGAATTCTGTTTATTCTTCGCTAGCATGATGATGTCCATACATTCATTATAGTCATTATAGATGTACTGCTGCCTATGTTTGGGTAAATCTCTTTATCTACCCTATATAGAACATTTTACAGTGATAATGTTCCCTTTTCCTAAGGCGAATGTAGACCAGAAATAAGTTTAAATTTGTTTAAATATCAAATTCTTGGGGGCAAACTTTGACTGGACCAGACAAAGTTCGTCCTCACTAACTAGCTACGATAAAGCCCCACCTTATCCCGTTATGTCAGTTTTTAATAGATCCCTTCTTAATCGTATTCTTTGGTTGAAGCCAGGATGCACCGCCAGAAAAGGCTTATGCATCAAGGAGAAAATCGACTACTCAAAAGTGAAAACTGAAAAAAAAAATAAACAACAACAACATCAACTATCTCCACTAATTAACAAAATGGCTTTGCCGCTTCCGTAGAAAAGACCCCACGATGACCTCACAAAGGTAGCGGGGCCTTGCGCACGCACGGCCTCGCTCGGGTCCAAGGAACACGTCGCGCTGGCGAGACTCCTCCTCCTGCAGGTGGTGTGGCCTCTGAGGGGAAGACGCTTCGCCCAGGAGAGCAGAATCTTAAACAGGTGCGAGTCGACTTGCGCAGCAGCACCGGCCCCATCATGTGTCGACAAGGCGCCGCTTGTCTCGGTGTATTTTCCTCTTAACTCTCTTTTTCTTTCTTTCATCTCCTTACCATATGAGGATGTGAGTGGGGGAGGGGAGTCTCTGGAGTGCGGAAAGGAGATAGGTAAGTGTGCCTCCGTCAGGTATGTCTAGCAAGGCAGAGGGTGTGTAAGAACTCAGCTGGAGCTCTCCGGGTTCCACCGCTTGGGCCGCTGGGAGGAGGTCGTCCGTCCACTCGCCTGTGTGACCCTCCCTCCGGACTCTCTTACTTCCAGCAGTTGGAACAAAAGGTATCTCAGTTCGCGCTTTTAATCTCTTTAGGTTGGGATGCCCAAGTCAGGTGCGTTGGTCTTGGGTTTGCTGTGCCCACGTCAAGTTTGCCTAGGTTTGGGGCACGCGCAACCTCTTTTGGAACCAGTGGAGACCCAGCCAAGGCCAACTTGAAGATGATAGACGAGCTGCTGAAGACTTTGATTTGTTTTGTGAGAGTTCTTTCTTTATTCTTCTTACCTCGTTTTGTTTTTTGTTGTACATTACAAGTCGGACAAGTTTTGCCACAGGGAATGGAGTTAAATCGACACACTGATTTTTTTTTTTTTTTTTTTTAAGATATATCGCAAAACAGCTGCATTGTCACACCCCAGTGAGTATACACATAAATATGAATGTATGTATATATGCACATACATTTATGTTCCGCTTACTATTAATTATATATATCCTGAATCACTGTACTTTGTGAAGATGACCACTTGCCATCTTGACGTACCAACCTTACTAAATGATGCTTCCTCACCTCATGCTTTGAAGAAATCGGCTGCACGTTAGAATGAAAGTCCTATCTACCTATTTTATTCAGATGTATGTGATGTTTTCATGCAATAAAAAAAGAGGAAAAGACAACAACAAAAAGAAGAAGAGCTGCTCATCCTCACTGGATGATATCAAAAGCGGCATTCTGCGTTTCTCTGTTTTTAACACTGATTGAAAGGGAAGTTATCCTGTTTATCTGAAGCATCGTGTACGGTTCGCACAACTACTGACTAGACGCTTTGGTCGTAATTTCTTGGATTCATGTCATCGCTTCGGAAATCGTGGCGGAAGGTTGGAGGGTCATCTTGCGCTCTTCGGAATGGAGGAGTCTGCCCTGGAACAAGGAAAACGGGTGACGGTGTGAGAGAAAACGGGATGTGTGGATGATAGACTCCCTGAGTCTGAATGCAACAGAAAATGGGATAGGATGGTTACAGAAATTGGGATGTGTTAGCCACGGAAAATTTTACATGATACCCACAGAAAATGAGAAGTGATAGTCGAAGAAAATGAGGTGATAGCACCAGAAAAAGGAACTTTATTTTAACCACTATAGTTATTATTATCTTCGTTATTATTGCTACCATTATGATTATTTTGTCCGTTTTGTCCACACTAACTCATCATTCATGCATATTAGGCATACTGAAGACTACTTCAAGTATCTATGACTGTGTGATTTATCATCATAACTTAAGGTATATTTATCATCATTTTGAAATATATTTCATGTATATCAAGAATATATATAAATAGCCTAAATCACAACGGCCCTTTAAAAATCTCACTAACTTTAAAATTAGTTTGAACTTTTTAAAGACAAAGAACTGAACCAACGAATCACTCAAACTTTTTTTTTTTTTTCTTTTTAACTCCGTACTTGAAAAAGAAAATAACAAAGACCTTCCGAACTGGCCGAGGCCTTCCCTGGACCTTCGGAATCCCGCTGACCTTTTACTTGAGGTTCAGGATGGCGTCGGCCTCCTCGGGGTCCTTCAGGGTGTGCCACTGGGCGATGGGCCTCCGGGGCGATGCCAGCATGTCCGACCAGTGGCGCAGCTCCGTGCCCGAGGCGTTCATGCCCAGGACGCACCGGCCGATGGGCTCTGACGTGCCGATGCGGTCGTAGTCCACGACGGTCACCTGCAGGTTCACTTTCTGAAGGGGAGAGGAGGCGGCGGTCAGTGGTGGGGGAAGCCAAGGGGAGGAGAGGGGGAATAGAGAGACAGAGAGAGAAGGGAGGCGGTGGGAATGAAATGGAAAGAGATAAAAGGTGGGAGTGGTAAAGACGGAAGTAAAGGGGAAATGGAGAGAGAGAGAGAAGTTAGGCGGAGGAAAGAGAAGGAAAAGAGAGAACAGATGATATACGGATTAAAATGGAAAATAGAGAGAGAGAGAAAAGGGAAGCGTAGGAAATGGAATGAAAAGAGGGAATAGGGAAAAAAAAAAGAAAAGGGGAAAGAAAGAGGGAGAAATGGGAGGTGGCGGCTGGTGGCGAAAGAAAAGAGAATGGGAAGAGAGAAAGGATAAAAGACGGAGGGAAAGGGGATATATATAGAAAGAAAAGGAAAGCGAAGGGAATGGAATGGAAAGACAGAAAATGTGAAAGAGGGAGGAAAAGGGCGAACAGAGAGAGAGAGAGAAAAGGGGGGGGGGCAGTTAGTGGCCTAGGAAGTAGGGAGATAGAAAGGAGGAGAAAAGAAAAAAAAGTGTCTATCAGGAAAGAGAGATAGAGATGACAAGAAGAAGAAAGGAAAATAGAAAGAGGAAGGAGGCGGTGGTTAGTGGCGAAGGAAAGAGAAAGGAAAGAGAGGACGATTGAAAGACTGAGGAAAAGGAGAGAGAGAGAAAATAGAAGTGGAGGCTAATGGCCTGGGAAGTGAGGACTGCCTAGAAGATAGAGAGGAGAAGAAGGAAGAGAGAGGGATCAATAAAGATAGAGAGAGAGATAAGATGAAAGACGGAAAGAGAGAAAAGATGAGAGACGGAGAAGAAAAGGGGAAAGACAGAGAGGAGATGAAAGATGAGATAGAAGAAAAGGAAATGAAGAAGACTAGCAAGAAAGAGAGATAGAGAGGAGACGAAGGAGAGAAGCAGAAAATAGAGAGAAAGGGAAGCAAGAAATGGATGGGGGATAGAAAGTAGGGAATAAATGAGAAAGATAGAAAAGAAGAAGAGAAAATGGAGAGAAGGCAGTTACTTAGTAGGGAATACACTGAAGATAGAGAAGGGAAGAAGGTGGAGAAAATGGAAAGGGAAAAGAGAAAAAAGAAAAAAGAGGCGAGGAGATATAACGAAAGAAAAGACAGATAGAGAGGAATAACTAAGGACATGTAGAAATCAAGGAAGTGGCAGCTGGAGGGACGCAAGGAAGCGGCAGCTGGAGGGACGCGAGGGACGCGGGCGAAGCGGCGCTAGGAATGGGCGGGGTTCGGGGTCAGAGGGAGCCATGCCAAGGCTGCTAAGAGTTAGTCTGGAAGAATCCGGCATTCTGGAGCTGG